>NC_051222.1:22457693-22687693 GCF_015220715.1 Pygocentrus nattereri
TGCAAAAATGGCAGTACGTATTGTATCATCAAATTTGCGTAGCATTGCATCCCTAATGAATACTCATAGTTGAATTTTTTGAAACATGGAAAGTAAAGCAGTCCTTTGCTATTTGCTATGATTTTATATACTCAGAGTGATGGAGTGTCTCCAAAAAAAAAAAAAAAAAAAATCTAAACCAGGTCAGTATCAATTTTAATAACAACCATTCTGAAAACCAGTAAGCTGTTAGTGATCTGTGAGAACTCTTGTGTCTTACCCTTTGAGTAGGATGAAGAGCACTTCCTGATGGGAACAGAAGTACTCCACTGTGGGGCTGCGGGTGCCAATCTGCCTGCGCAGGATGTTGTTGAAGATCTGACACACGTCTTTCTTACCCTACACACCCAAATACATAGCAAATTACCAGCAATCTACACTCACAAAACTCACAGAACTTTTATACCAAATAACAGAGAAAATGTATATATGCATACATACTGCACATATATGTTTGTTACACGTAAGTGCAGTATAAATGCAGATATATGGAATGCTGTTTTGGGAAAAATAAAAATAGCTGTTAACAAATCAGTTATTCACCGATGCCTCATTTTCTTCAAACTATAAGCATGTTAGGAAGTCTTTGCTTAAATAATGATGACACTAACACATGTCTTTTCTAAACTCAAGTTAAAAAGCACGTAGTCAAGCTGACAAATGCTTAATTGTATTAAAAACATTCCAGTCTCCAGATGTTTGATAGGCAGGGTATACATAAATATATTCTGTTTTCTTTGTTTTGTTTGCAAGAGTGCCCTCTTGTGGCACTGCAAATATTCAACTCTTTGAAACTATCAATATAGCCCCCTTAAGACAGATTCAATTCTGCCAGTATATAGTCTGAATAACACATAGTTCACAAAAGAGCTGGATGGGAAAAAAATGTGCTAAATATGTTAGGAAAATAACACAATATCACTTAATTACTTCTGTAGCATTCATATGGTCAACAAAATGGTCATAATATAGCAAATAAGTCTTGAATAAGCGGTCTGAGGTGAACAAAGTGTTGTATGTGTAAACAGGTTTAAAGCCTTGTTGACTGCAGCCTAAATCCCAGGCTTATTACATCCTCTGGCATATTATTCAGTAACATGGAAAACAATGCAAACTGGCATAGTTACTCCTCAACTTTACAAGTTACTTCAAGTTACAGTTATAAGAGTTAAACCAGTGCAGCTGCAGTCGAAAACATAACTGAGATACAACAAATGAAATGCTGATATAAAACATTTACTTATCACCCAGTTCTACCTGAATCCACATGAAAACATGCAAGCTGGAGGATTAGTCCAGTAAGTCACCTCAAAGTCGATGACCTGCAAGTTCTCCACCAGTGAAATGAGCAGGCCACTGTTGTACAGCTCCTGGGCCAGCTGGGCCACGGTCTCTGTGTGTGGCTCCTTGTCGTTGGTGCCATACAGGATCTCCTTCATTGCAACCAGACATTTAGACACCTCCTCTGAAGCCTGTAGGACGCACACACACACAAACATGTAACTGACAGATGCGATAAAGACGGATGGATACCAATCATGCCTCTCTTCTAACAGGAAAAACATGTCAACAAGCATTCATCCCTCCATCAGTCTTGAGGAGATATACAAGTGGAAGTTTTTTATTCATTAACATCACAGAGATGTCAGGCTGCTTTTATGTTTTTATTTAAAATAAAATATAAAAAACTTCCTAAAAATAAAGCAAGAAGTCATTATCAGTGATTTTAACTTACTGTTTGTATACAAACTGAATTTATATGGAGCAACAACAAAACATAACATGATAAACAAAGCAAATGTTCAATTGATTATTAATAACGTTCGCAATAAATCATTCTACTGCCAAGCAATGTAGTTTGTTAACAATTCAATACAGCTGCCAAGTAATGCAATGGTGAAAGATTCTAGACAACAATTAAGCAACACTCAAGGTCGTGTGTTATCGCAAAATAGCATCACATCATTGTTGTGATAACACACGACCTTGAGTGTTCTGTTACTTTTATACAACAGGTAAAAGAATAAAGGAAGAAATAAATAAATTGGGCTGTGAACATGTCATTTAAAATGCTTTAATGTTTAAAATTTCTTTAGCCAAATTCTAATTCTTTAACAAGCAGCTCGTTGCTACATCACAGTAATGAGCTCCGCTCACTCACTGCACAGTCAGCAGTTTGTTCTCCAGCTCCTTATGCTAAATTCTGAAACTGTCATCACCACTGAGCAGCTTTTTTTTTTTTTTTATTGCGGCAGTTTTTGGCTCAGTGCGATTTGGTCAGACTCCGAAGACGAGTCTACACATTTGGCGAAAGGTATTGGGTTCATTTCTGGCTGATTCCAGATTGTTTAGGTGTTCTTCTGTCACAGCTGTTGACTGAAAAGCTGCTCAGGGATAATAACAGTTTGGGAATTTAGTGTTTAATCTTTAGAATCTGACCAAATCAGCTGTCGGTCAAAGGTGACTTTAAAATGATCCATTTTTTGTTTCTGCGCCAAATAAGAGGTAAAATCGTTCAAATGGCTTTAGCTTCTCATACAGCTGTCAAACTCGTTGCTTAGCAATGTCATCTTAGTGGAGTGATACAGTGTTTGTGAAAAACCCGTGATATGGCGAAATAACAGCACGGTTAGAACACTTCTCAACCAGTCAGCTTGCGAGACCGGAACTAACTGCTGGATAAAGCATCATAAAGAATGGACATTCTGTTAATTATGCTATCTGAGGCCATTACATTGTTTGATCACTAAAGTTTAAATTTAACCAAAAAAATTAAAGCATACTTCATGTTTTTTGGTTTTCCAATACATTAAACACCCGGTATTATTAAAATATATCATGATTCGTAATCAAGTAATGAAAAAACCAAATTAAACTTATCTATAAAAACAAACAAACAAAAAAAAAGACAAACTAGGAATTCACATTTCCACTATGCAGACAGGGGTTTGAGCGTCAGGCAGGTTATCTTTGCGTTTCAGTAATCTGTTCTTTAGCAACAAGCTGAGGGCAAATGCCTTAGCGAGCCACTGCAAATGAACACGAGGTCAGACAGAGTGGCACTTTCACCTCCCTGCCATATCTCTCCTTCTCCAAACACTACAACCAAAGTTTTGCCATGATCAAGGCAACATTTCCCGTTATGTATGGTGAACTTCAGTCTTGAGGCTGAAGCTTTAGCATTAGCCTAGTTAGTTATAGTAGCCTTATTACCAACAGCTGATGGTGCTCTATAATATGTCATTAGGTTAGTCAAAATAAAGAGGTTCACACAGTAATCAAGTAATCAGGCAGGTGTACGCTAATAAACACGACAATGCAGGCTCATAAAAATGCTACATTATGTCTGAAACTCAAATACTCAGACCACTATAATCTCTTAAGTTGGAAGTACTTGACATTTTCATAGTTAAGTAGTAATGACCTATAGTGCAGATTGAAAGGTTTAATCACCTCCCCAATACTAAAATCATTTTAATATATCGTTAATAATGTTATTTAAAAATAAACTATCATCTTTTCACAGTTATTTCTTGTCACTTCATTCAATATTGAAAATATCTTCATCTAAAAATCCTACAAAGTGTCTGAAACCTACAGAACATTAGCATCAGTGTTATAATCATTCTACACATACCTGCAATAAAGTTGATTTTACATGATTGAAAACAGTGATTCTAAACGTTTGAATAGTGGTGTAAAAATTCAAAATTACAGAGAAAATTACAGACTATTAAAGACTATCAATTCATAATAAAAGTCCTTTGCCTGCCAGACTAGGATGAGTTTGGAGTTGTGCCTGTAATATAAAAATATCATATGGTTGAGACTGTGTGAAGTCTGTTAGAAAAGTGCAACTGAAGAACCGGAGCCAAGTATCTCCTTCTGAGTATTGGAACACAGCCTGCCGGACGAGCACTTAGCACCTTGATGGTCAGCCTGATACCTCAGTGAACATTACAGTTACACTCTAGGATGGAAAAGCTGAAAGAAATAGTTGCCTTTATCAAGATGAAATATAGTTAGACATTACAACAATGTCTGGAATCATGAAGAATGAAAGAATGCCACCAGACAAATGTACTGAGCTTGGCTAAAGAATCCCAGGTCAGAATAGGCAGTACTGTGGTTTCTTGTTATACTAGACTCAACAAAGACAAAAATAGTAGCATTAGGTCTATTCGTGCTAACACTTTACCATTTTTGAACCAAGACTTTTGTGGAGGCTAAAATGGTTGTATAAAACATGTGGGAAGTCATGTTGGTGCAGTATTAAAGAAACAGTGCACCCGATAATGACAATATGGGGAGTAATGAACAAGAGCTTCCCTTTTAGAATTATGGCACTAAAATTACAGTATCGGTGGATGCTTACTTACACTCTTAAAAAAATATATATTCCAAAAACTGTTCTTAAGAGTGATGCAGGGAAGAACCACTCTCAGTAGATAGTTAAGAACTAATTCTGTGGGAGTAGTTTTGAGTGTGAAGATGGTTTTAAAAAGTCTACACCAAATAGAGCTTATTCAAGCATAAATGGCCTCATTCAAGAATATCTTCCAACATTTTTCTTAAATATGTTCTTGAGAAAGGTCCTAAGAAGGTTTACATCAGATTCATGACATGTTCTTAAACTACAGAATTGTTCACACCTCTGTGTGTGTAGATTCTGTTCTTACCTAAGAACACCAAATAAGAAAACAGTGGCGAATGTTGGAAGCTTTGTGAAACTTTGTGAAAACTGCATATTTGGGTTTAAGAAGCAATTTCTTCTTAAGAATGGTTGGTGAATGAAACTCTTAAGTCACCAATCATTTATGAACTTTTAATCTTAAGAATGTGTGTCATGCACCACCCACTTCTGCACTCCTCTTCTTTCATTTGACAAATCTGATGAACTTGGGTGTACAATTTTGTTTTGTTGGGGAATGAATAACAAAAAAAAAAAAAACACCATTACATGTTTGCCATGTTTCTGTTATTTCAATGTAGATTAATATGTAACTACCTGTGCAATTGATTATGGAATTATGTATAAACAATTGCACTTAAATAATTGAACTTGTCAAAACGCTCACAGTAAACGACTATTCTGGGTCCCAAGTGCATAACGGACCCATATAAAACAACAATATTGCAAAGGTTGATATGACAATAATTAAACAAAAGAACATACTGTAATATAATTATCTATTATCCTAGTAGATAATAATGTAATGTACAGGTGTTGGAATTACTTAGAAAAACAGATTGTGAAAAAAATGATCCATTTTACATTTACATTAAGTAAAATGTTTGCTGTTGTGTGTCTATAAAGTAACGATATACATGGAGTGAAAGAACTGGGTTAACTAGGTCTAGACTGAAGAGTCTGTTTGGCAGACAGTTTACAGGCTCCTCCAATAATATACAGAGTTAGGCTTTACTGAAGAAAGAAAACACCACCACAAAGTAAAGTATGTGTTACTTAAATAATTGTTTCTAGTTTTAAATATATCAGTGTATAAGTAGAGCTAGCCTTATTATATTTAATATTAAACCCTGTATGGGAAATCAACTTCTGGTTGGTTCAAGTGGTTCTCATAGTACCACTGGCAGTTGTAATTAGGGTATTTGAAAATATTTGCTTGGCACCATTGTGTTCTAGTTAACATAAGTGTATTTTAAGGCTGTTACTTGATTAATTGTCAAAATAATTAATTACTCAATTACTCATAATTGACAGTGACTGTCCTAAGACAAAGTAATTTGACTGGACAGCTAATTGACAATAGTATCTTTTGAAAGTGTTAAAGAAAGTGTTCAACCATGCTAATACGGGAAATAAGGAACGAGAGCTCCTCTTATTAGCATTATGCTAATAAGATTATCCTCCAGCATTCCTTCATTGTCATCGACAACAGCTCTTGCCAAACTGCTCGTCACCTCACCTTCTCCGTCTTCTTGTCCTGTTTCACCAAAATGGACAGGTTGTCCTTCAGAGCCTTCACAATGTCCGTTGGACTCTTGTGGGATTTACCAAACAGTGGCATGGTTATGGCCTAGAGTCTCTCTCACTGTGTGTGTGTGTGCGTCTCTCTCTCTCTCTCTTCAGAACCTGGATGGATGGAAAAAAGAGGGAGAAAAGGTTAGATATGGGTCACTGTTCTTGCTTGCACTCTTCCTTAAAAGACTGGGTAATTCCCTTTAGACAATTCATGTTATTAAGCTGGCCCCCACCCACCCCCACCATGGACAGCTCAGCTAAAGGCGCTCACACAGTTGTCATGACGACAGAAGAAAAACAGCAGTCAGAGTTCATTTCAGGTTGAAAGGAGAGTTTACCAACAAACAACAAAAAAACAAATAATTAGAAATCCAGAGTGTGGCCTTGTGCATTAGGGTTTTTACTCACACTAGATTACTGAAAAAAAGGAAAAAAATATATATACTACAATTTACCTTCTCTATGAATCAGCACTAATTGGCTAACACTGCACAATGATAATGCATATCTTCATTTTTTTTCTACTGGTCTCTCTTACACTGCAAGACAGAGCCTGATAGGCATTTATATATTCAGTATCTCACAAAAATGAGTACAGCCCTCACATTTCAGCAAATATTTTATTATATCTTTTCATGGGACAACACTCTAGAAATGAAACTTTGATATAACAGTCAGTGTGCAGCTTGTACTGCAGTACAGATTTACTGTCCTCTGAAAATAACAACACACAGCCATTAATGTCTAAATAGTTGGCAACACAACTGAGTACACCCGACAGTGAACATGTCCAAATTGTGTTCAATTGGGTCGTTGTCCCTCCCTGGTGTCATGAGACTCATTAGAGTTAAAAGGTTCCAGGTGTGAATGGGAAACAGGGCTGTTAAATTTGTTTTGGGTACAATTCGCTCATACTGGCCACTGGGTATTCAACATGGCACCTCATGGCAAAGAACTCTCTGAGGATGTGAGAAAAAGAATTGTTGTTCTCCACAAGGATAGCCTAAGCTGTAAGAAGACTGCTACAACCTGAAACTGGGCTATAGCATGGTGGCTAAGGTCATACAGAGGTTTTCCAGTATAGGTTTCACTCGAAACAGGCCTCGCCAGGGTCGACCAAAGAAGTTCACATGTTCGCGGTCATATCCAGAGGTTGGTTTAAAAAAAACAGATGTAGAAGAAAGCCCAGAAACAGTTTGCTGAAGACAAGCAGTCCAAGAACATGGACTACTGGAATCATTTCCTGTGGTCTGACAAAACCAAGACAAACCTCTTTGGCTCAGATGGCATCCAGCATGTGTGGCGGCACCCTGGTGAGGAGTACCAAGACAAATGTCTCTTGTCTACGGTCAAGCATGGTGGTGGTAACATCACGGTCTTGAGCTGCATGAGTGGTGCCGGCACTGGGGAGCTGTGGTTCATTGAGGGAAACATGAATTCCAACATGTACTGTGACATTCTGAGCATGATCCCCTTCGGAAACTGCGCTGCATGGCAGTTTTCCAACTTGATAACCCCAAACACACCTCCAAGATGACAACGGCCTTGCTGAAGGTAAAGGTGATGGACTGGTCAAGTTTGTCTCCAGACCTAAACCCAATTGAGCACCTGTAGGGCATCCTCAAATGGAAGGAGGAGGAGCACAATGTGCCTAACATCCACCAGCTCCGACATCTCATCACAGATGGGTGGAAGAGGATTCCAGTAGCAACCTGGGCAGCTCTGGTGAATTTCATGCCCAAGAGGGTTAAGGCAGTGCTAGATAATAAAGGTGGTCACACAAAATATTGACACTTTGAGCTCAATTTGGACATGTTCACTGTCAGGTGTACTCAGTTGTGTTGCCAGCTATTTAGACATTAATGACTTATTTTTTTAGAGGACAGTAAATCTATACTGATATACAAGCTGTATACTGACTACTTTGTTATATCCAAGCTTCATTTCTATGGTGTTGTCGCATCAAAATATATAATAAAATATTTGCAGAAATGTGAAGGATGTACTCACTCTTGTGAGGTGCTGTATATTTGTACTACACAGTGTTTTAAGATTTTAATCTTCTTCTAAGTCTTCTCAAAGGCTAGCTTATTCTAGTTTATCTTTTGCCTATAGAACATTATGGAATCTTTAAAACGCTACACATGGTTTGTTGCTGTTCAGTTCAGTCTCACTGCGCAATTTATCTGCAAAATAATCAGTAGATAACTCGATTACTATAACAGACAGCAACAGCCCTACTGTGCATGACTCAGAGGGAAAAAAAAAATCTAGTGTGGTGACTGTTTAAAATGACAGTGATTCATTTGAATACCTTAGTGACCCACAGAAACACCTATGATTTGTACCTATGATTATCAAATGCACTTTTATGATGAGATCTATTCATGACTTAATGATTAAGCGTCAAGCTGAATCATACTACTAACCATAGAAATGTGTTATTGGTGGGGTTTCACAAATGACTACAGATGCAAAGCAGTGATTGTGAAATACATATGATTGATTGCTGTGGCCTCACTGAAGTGAATTATTATGTTATTATAAAGTATGTCGCTGCTGCACAATATGGACAGAATAATACTACTATAAATTGTGATGTGTTGTAAATATTACACTACAACAATATTACACTTTGATGAAACAGTGATGTGACAGTTAAAAAATGGACTGCATCATTTCCAACAAAATTTACTTTTGTTAGATTACATTAATATCTTCACCCGAGGTACCCACAAAAACACTGTTGGTCAAGATGCTCAGAGCTCAGTGACTAGCTGAAAGGTTTATAGAGATCATCATCATAGAGAGAACAAATAAAGCACAATATATTGTACAAGATAGGCAAAAACTTGACATCACAAAACTGTAATGCATGAAAAATCAAACAAGTGATATAGATTAAAAAATAAAAAAAAAAACACCGGCATGATGAGCTGACACCAATCAGTCATTTACTCTGAAGTTGATGTAATTACTATATACTTAAATGTTGTTGTCTACAGGTTCTCTCAAAAAGACCAGTTATAATGACACACAAAGCTGTTTAATGTTTAGAAGCACTGATGGTACCCACAATATATTCAAAAAAAGCATAGTCTAACGGAAATTATCATGGTAACACTATTATTTTTGATGACATACACTAGAGCCACCTAGAGGGTTAATTTTAAGGCTAAAAGGAAAACATTGAGGTACTCTTATGCTTATTCTATCATACTTAAATGCAAACTCTACCCTGAAAATTCTCCTAGTTGCAGACAAATGCTTGAGACAACATAAATTTAGATCCAACTCTAATACATGAAACAATTCATGTGGAAAAACTTCACCCAGGCTGTTCCTGAAAGCGGACATGGCCTAACTTGTGACTGGTAATCCTGTGAGGTGAGAACCCCTGAGAGTAAGTGTGTGATCATTGCCCCATTTTGCCCTCCCCTGTCTTTCAGAGATTTCCCTGCGCCTGCCAAGAGCCAGGCACTTTGATCATGCAACCCCTGCTAGACCATTCTTAATACCCTGTAGACCTACTCTACAGTTAAGACGAGAGCAGATTCACTCCCTTGTTATGGTTACGTTGTCAAAATATAGTTCGCACACTAGGCAAGAGGCTGGCTAACCTCAGCTGACTCATGTGGACACATTTATGTAGGCCTATAAGGTAAGGCAATCATTTCAAAGTTATTATTATACTATATTACTATTAATAAAAGTATTAATAGTAATAAATTCTTGCTCATAAGACTACGATATACACAAGGCCATATGACTCAGAATTTACCTTACTTTACCATAATGTGTGATCCAAAAATAGGTCGAGAACACAATGACTGCATCTCGTGTAAGCAACATAGTATCAATAAGATCTCTCATGCCATTAATTACAACACTGCCTTAATTCCTACACAGTCCAGGCAAAGAAGGCTGTAAATAGTCATTATGACTTGCACCTGGAGTGGCTTGCACCAGTTATGCACCAGTTAGTACCTACATTTGTGTATAAAGTCTCTACCAAGTCCTTAGTTAAGACAAGTTTAAAACTATTCTTTTACTAAATTCGGCTGCAACAACAATCTGTAAATCATGCCTTAACCAGTAACAACTAATGCGCACAACAGCAACTAAGGCTAAACTTGGTCGTTTTTATAACGCTATTGACAAATTCAGAACCAATCAATAAAGAGGCTGCCATGGAATAGCAGGCGGTAGCTAGCACTGGACTTTTTTTTGCACTCCTAGGTAAAAAGGCCAGTATAAAAATTACCAGTGTGTACAGATGTTTTTACAATCAAACTGAATAAAGTGCAAGATATATAGCTATTTTTTTAGATTCTGTTTTTCAATATTTCTTCACAAAAAACAAATGTGCAGTGTCAGCAAATGCAGAATCTCTCTATGAACTGGATCTATGGATACAATCTTCAGAATTTTTATATTAGCAACATTTTATGCAAGCCAGATCATGTTTTTGTTCTCTTTTTGTTATCTGTGTGGTTCCCACAGGCTTCCATGTGCAAGACTTAAATGTGCCTAGGGGGAGATGGAGACATTTAGTAATTATTAAGCTCAACATAAAAGTTAGCCTGAATGATGCAACCCACTTTGATGCTGTAATGCGTAAACCTGAACTTAGTAAGCAAGTACGTTATAACTAGCCTGTGTATGAACTTGCATACAGCTGGTGCAACAGGCGCCTGGACAGCAACTATAACCATTTCATACACAAGTAGTCTGTATACAGTACTGTGTATGGCTAAGCTCAGCCAAAACACATACATAGACATTGCCCCAAACATTAGCCTACAATCAGCCTCCTTATGTATATACACATTAATTACTATTCTGACCAAGTTAAAACTGGATCCCTTTCAGTACTTTTTATATACATGCCTCAAGTTCCTCCTGTGTGGCTGTTGTTGTGTGTGTATTAACAGTCTGATACACCTTTGACAAACAGCAAAGGCTGAGAGACTGAAAGAAAAACATCTTCGGCAAACCAATGCCTAAAACAGGCTGAAAAAGTGAAAATAAACAAATTAAGGTATTCAGCAAGAGGACTTGCTCGACTGCATTGGGGACATTCAGACACTTCATAGCACACGCACACAAAGATATGCAGCTACCTGAACCTGATCATAAGAGATTAGAGAGTGACTCAAAAAAGGCATTAGACGTTAGTCAGCAGTCTACATACAAACCACCTTTATCCAGATGATTAAGCTGCCACAGTGAGGCCTATTCACAACTACTTTGTCACTACAAAGTGCTAGAAACTATGGTTGCATACAAAACCACATACCATACTATGGTATAGTATACTGTGCATACTACACTGATGAATGTTGCTTCTAAAGGTGGTGCCATTCTGATATACTATTTAGTGTTCGCATAAGTAGAAACTTCATTCATGTGATTAATGATGCCATAATTATGGCTTCTACTCATCAGGTGCCAGAAACTAACTCATACTATACTATATGGTGGTGTACTATTCTCACATACTACTTAGTATGGCACTATATGTATATGTACAACCACCTTTATCCATACAATAAAGCTGCCTTACTGAGGCCTATCCACAACTATACTTTGTCACTAAAACGTGCCATAAACTAGGGCTACACTCAAAACCACATACTCCTGAATGCGTAGCCACTGTTGGTGCACTGTTCTGACATACTAGTTAGTATTTCCATACGTGTAGCTGCACAAACTATCTTCTTCCACATGATTAAGCTGTTGCATGGAGACCTATTCACAGCTATACTGTCATTTAAAGATGCCAGAAACTAGGGCTGCATTAAAAACCACATAACATACCAGTCTATACGACAGTAATGAATTTGCTACTAATGGTGGTGCAGTACTGTGCCATACTATTTAGCACAGCAGTACCTACACACACAAAAAACAGCTTTGCCCATACGATTAAGCTGGCAAGCTTAAAAAATATACTTTGTCACTACAAGGTGCCAGAAACTTGACTACATCCAAAACCCTATACTGTACTCATGAATGTGCTACTATTGGTGGTGAACTATTCTGACACTGCCAAGTATGCATGTACAAACCACCTTTATCCATACTGAGGCCTATTCACAACTATTCTTTGTTAATAAACGCTGACAGAAACTTGGACTAGGTCCAAAACAACACACTACTCTATACTAGGCAATAACTATGATCATTTACACGTATTTTATAAATGATGGTGCGTGATGTAGTTACCATTTTAACATACTACAATAAGCTGTTTTGAACTTGAGTTGACAATATCAGGGTTGACCAGGGGGTCAAGCTTATGAGGCTAAGAATGTGGTGCAGCATTTTGGCTAACATCCGAGAAAAACTGAAAAATAAGCTAAGCTAGGTTCTGCAACGGCCGTCGCCAGACTTGGGTTAGCCCGTGCGAAACAAATTCTTGAAGCTGCAAGGTTAACGTAAGCTGACCTAGCTACATGACGGCTATCAAGATAAAGGGCTAAAAGGGCTAAAGGCAGAGAGAGGGAGAGGGAGGGAGAGAGAGAGAGCAGTGCGGATGTTGTTAGCTAGGCTAGCAAGGCCGTGAGTTCAGTGAATTTAGCACGAAGCGAAATGACCGTTGAAACAAAAGACGGTTAAAAATCAGATTCAAATTCAGCGCACGGCTCCAGTCAGAGCCCGACATTAACACTCATACACACACACACAGAGAGAGAGAGAGACAGAGACAGAGAGACAGAGAGAGAGAGAGAGGGCCGATGTAGCAGCGAAACAGACAGGCAGACACTGACGGGACAGACAGGCACTCCGCCTATATGCAGTCTCGCTATTTAACTTACACACTTCGCTTTCTCAACAAACCGAGACTGACATGCGCAAACTGGCCACACGTTCGTGCAGCCACGGTTGTTGTTGTGCTGGAAGAAAAACCGAAAAAGGCCAAGATAAAAAAGGAACGATAGAAAAATGCCCCACGGCTCCACCACTGCGCTGTTAGCGTACATTTCTCAAGTTTGTAGCTAACAACGTCAAGGGCGACGTTCATTTCCAACGCACGGCTCTCGCCTCAAAAAGAAGAAGTACCTCCATACTTACAGTGCAGCGGGCAGTACGGACACTCTTATTATTGTTGTTGTTATTTGGAGCCGTTCTCTTCCCCTCCCAGTCGGATATCGTCCTCGTTGCTGCTGTCTCGCTTCAGTGTTACCGAGCAGCCCTTTTTCTGGTCACGCCAGCAGTGTCTGTCTGTGTCTCTGTGTCTCTGTGTGTGTGTGTGTGTGTGTGTGTGTGTGTGTGTGTGTGTGTGTGAGTGTGTGTGCTGGGCAGAACGTCAGCGGAATGTGTGTATGAGCGAATTAAAGCGTGTTGGATCCGTTTTTAAAAAACGCAGTGCTGACGCTGTACCTTTAAATTTGCTCTAGAAATGATAACTATACCTCTCAATAACTTGTACAGTAAAGTGAGGAAGAACGCAGGAAAAGACTGTGAATTTAGAGGAAAAAAGAAAAAGGGACTGATGTATTTCACAATTGTACGCTACGCTTTGCTTTAGCGTTCAGTGTATGTATGATAAATTTCTACAAAAATGGAGAAAATTCGGCTTGTTTTTCAATCTTTTGCATTTATGAACGCGGCATTAACGATGTACCAAAGTTTCGATCATATAACAGTAAACTACCCCCTTGCTTTAGGTCCACCTTTGTGCGGGATGCGCTGAATGTCCCCCTAAAGCGAGTCGAATACGCCTCGGCCAGCAGTCATAAAGCTCTGAACACCCAGCTCGGGCTGATCTGGGGTCGGTTCTGCCAACTTACTTGTTCGTTTCCTCCGTTGTGTTCAGCTCCGATGCGCTGTACTCAGATCAGCCACTCTTCGTCACACGCAGCCTTTGTGGAAACGCCAGTAACGGCGCTTCTCATTGGTGCGTTCTGTCCGCGGGGCGGGGCTACGGCAGTACCCGGATGTGGCCGTGCTCAGACTCCGTAATGGAGGACTCGCTCATCCTCAGAGTGACTCATAGCTTTGACTCAGCCTCGTTAAACTGTTACGTCAGAGGCTGATTTCTTATCGGGCTGGACAGGGTCGAGCGCAGTCACGTAAACAGTGAGTGAATGAGCAGCCAGTGGCCACTGTTCATACATCTTGACTCATCTGAGTGGCTCTGAACCAGAGCTGCTGCTGCTAGCTGATGAGAGAGGGCCCAAAACTGAGCTCAAGCTCACACTGTCTGTTAGGGGTGGACAGTATGACGAGGTGTCATCGTTACTGTGATAAATACTCCTCTACGTAAATCACATGACTTAAAAAAAAATCACAATCACAATCAATTTCGTAGTGATTCCTTCACTACACTTTTCACACAAGCATGTAACATGGGGCAGATGGAGCAGTGTTTTTCAGCCTCTTCTGAGACCAGAAGAGACCAGTATGGATAAGCTTGGGGCAGTTGTGGGCTGGAGGTTAGAGAACCGGCCTTGTGACGACAGTCCATGACTGAGGTGTCCTTGTCCAAAATGTTCCAAAAATTACTTTGAAAAAACATTCTCCAATAACTTTCATTAAAAGTTCAATTTTTTTCTTTGTCCTGTCAAGTTATCTTTTTGGAGATATGAGGTTTTACTCTGACAATAATAGGCTGGTTATGCTGTTTTTACTAACAGGGTTATTCCATGCATCAGTTATCAAAAAGGGTGTTTAGACAATTCTGATGTCACCCCTGAAAGTATGAAGTCATGGAAATGTCCATTTTGGCGTCCCTAACATTTACAGATATATTACACTTGAAAAACGTATTAGGGTTACAATTTATCTGTATATTGCAACCAAACAATAAGTTAGTTTAACAATTACACCTTCTTACTTTAGCAATATTGGTTTTTAAATAAATTCTATAGGATTTCAAGCGCCACAGAAATGTTCGTCCTCACAGTCATAGTGAGGCCATATTTTGAGGTAAAAATGTATTTTTTTCTGCAGTTTTAACTGCACAAATATATACATGACTATGAAATACATGAATTAAATGACAAATAAAACAAATGCCAAATAAAATATAAAATATTTGATGAAAGTTGTGGTCCCGTGGATCATGCCACTGGTGTTACTGCATAAAAAGAAATCAAATAAAACTGACCCTGATGGCATCACTTGACTTCCTTTTCCCTGTATTCTGAGGATCTATGAAAAAAGCACATGGCGAGTCCACTGTGTCTTTTCAGTTTTCAGAAATGATCTCATTTAGCTCATGATTTCAAATGAAGCTGAAGTCACTGGTGTTTTATTCTTATTTATTCTTAGCTAATTGTGAAAAAATAGAATTCAAATGGATGAAATTCCATATTTGAGTGAATATTATATCTCTGTAACAGCCATTTTGTAAAATGCATTTTTCATTAAAAATGTCACAGGTGTTGCCTTTCTTATGTGTAACACCAATGACAATCAGTAACACCAGTGACTCCTATGGATACATGAAACAGTGGATGTTTCTGTACAATGACCCTATGACAAGTGAAGCATGTTGGAATAAGCCTTTTCAATTTTGTATGTAGGTTTATGTCAATTGCCATGTAGCCTTATGAACCCCGCACACATGTAATCACATGTGAAATGCCTATGTGACTTAAGGATAGGTCTCTTCAGTACTTTTCATACACTGAACAACTGCACTATCGCAAAAGAGACAGATTTAATCCAGCCTAAAACGGCATAGCAACTCATAGCCAATTGAATGTCGGCCCATTATACAATTTTTACAAGGTTTGCTGTAAATGCGGCACTTTTTAGAGCGTTTTTGTCTGTTGCAAAGTTTTTGCTAACAAAACAGAACAAAGTATATGTATACATGTATCAGTATTGTGATGTTTTATTTTTGCCATTTTTACTGTGTTTAAGGACAAAAAAAGCTTATTGGCCTTGCAAGCTTTAATTCAGCTCAGTCACAGTTCATAGCTTAGTCTCTCCACCCTTCACCTCTCTATGATTACAAACCCCACATATGAAGGGACGTGTAATACCATTGATTCTCCTTCATCTGTATCATCTTTGTGGAAAAGTTTGCAGAAACTGCGTAAATAAGAAAGCATCCATTCAAGGGTGGTAATGAAAGCAGGCTGTTACAGTTAAAATGTGTGGAAATATCAGTGAGGACCTACTCTCAGGGTTAACTAAATGTACATTTTCACTTTAAGTCTTTTTGAGGCTTCCTTTTTTAAAAAAGAAAATGCTGATCGACAATGCAGTATCTTAAAATGGGCAAATTGTGAGGAACAGAATGGAATTAAGCAGAATGTTTTTGTGAACTTTATTCAAGCTTAATTTCTCTGAATTCATACAACTCATACAACCTCTTAAATACATATGTACACATATACACAGATAGCAGTCACATATACCTTCATATCAACAATGGCGTATGAAAATTGAGAAAGACAAAGGGCAAAGTGCCGTGTAGAATGCCTCAAGTTTGAAACATACAGTAGATTCTGTCAATTCAAATCATCAAACATTTGCTGTTTACCATACAACATACAGGGGGCAAAAAAATACAAATTCATAGCAAATGTTATTCAGGCCTAAAGATACTTTTCTGTCCTGACTGGCAGAGTTTGTGCAAGAGCTCTATGATAAACTGATTTTTGTGATAATCTTCAGGTTCTTTGAGTAGAAGTTACTGTGTGAATACATAACCCATAAATTTCTGGCCTTTGATTTCACATCTTGATTCAGTCATACGTGATAGTACAATATAACGCAAGAGTAAAATCTTTAAAAATGAAAATAAAAAATTAAGTAAAGCAGACCACGGAAATTAGAATGAGCTCCAGATACAATGACAAAACACAATTCATGGAAAACATGATTTAATGTACAATACATACACTGTTATTTTAATGAAAAATGAGGTAAAAGTTATAATATCTGTACAAATCTTTATCATACAGGAAATCATCTAAAATATACAGCTGTTTAGGATTAACACATACAGGGAGAGGGATGGGACTTTCACAGTTGTTTCGATAGCAAGAAACCAGGCATGATTCCAAAAATCTTTATCCATATTACATAACGCTCCATTCAGGTTTTCTTCTACAATGTCGACGAGTAAGAAAAGTGGGCCATTCCTGAAAATAGGACATTCCAAAGAGTTTTGAATTTTCTCAGGTTTAATACCAATAAAACCAAGCGGAAGTGCAATGCTTACAGCTTTCAGTTTAGTGGATTTTTTTTCTGTTGTAACCAAAGCCCATTGAAACACAGAGGCAACAGGAGCCTGTACAAGCTGATTTTCACATGCTTAGGCTCCTATGCGCCCTGCTTTCAATTAAAACTAAGACAGACTGAATTTACTTAGGGCAGAGGGTGTATTCTCTTAAAATGAAATGTATCAGGCCATTACAGAAGGTGATAATGCCATCACTTACTCAAATATTATATTTGGGGGAAAAAGGGCAAGCCCGGCTTCTTCTATCTCTCTTCTGCAACACCAAAAGGTGTAGGTAAGAGGTGAGAATGAAGCCGTGCATTAAATAGATATGGTTTAAGTTGTGGCTCTAAGTACAGTACATGGAGGAGCTGTCTCAGCAGAAAGTGCAATGTGTAGGAGCTGCCACAAGGCTGGGCTGTAGAGGCAGGTCAGAGCCAGAGTGAAGCCTCATGGTTTGATGTCCGAAAAGCTGGTGTAGGTTTCACTGCAGCTGGAAGAAGTGCTCAAATTGCCTGACCCGCTACCTTCTAACAAAAATAATACACAAACATGAGTTTCAATAGAATATACACCAATCAGGCATAACATTATGACCACCTTCTTGTTTCTACTCTCATTGTCCCTTTTATCAGCCCCATGTATTATATAGGATTATATATATACACAAACACACACACAGACCGAGAATTGTCACTGAGAATAGGCCACCAACCAAAAACATCTAGCCAACAGCGTCCTGTGGGCAGCGTTCTGTGACCACTGATGAGCCATCATCTCTGCCTTCTACAAGGTAGGAGTGTCTAATAGAGTAGACAGTGAGTGTTTAAAAACTCCAGCAGCACTGCTGTGTCTGATCCACTCGTACCAGGACAACACACACTAACACACCACCACCACGTCAGTGTTACTGCAGTGCTGAGAATGATCCACCAAACAAATAGTACCTGTTCTGTGAGGGTCCATAGTGGTCTTATCCACTGAAGAACAGGGTAAAAGGGGGCTAACAAAGTGTGCAGAGAAACAGATGGACTACAGTCTGTAGTAACTGTAAGAACTACAAACTGCACCTACATAGTAAGTGGAGCTGATAAAATGGACAATGAGTGTAGAAACGAGGAGGTGGTCGTAATGTTATGCCTGATCAGTGTATAGCAGTTTATATTGGGCTTACAGTCTAAGGAAAGAAATATTTATCAGTATTGCCTCTTTTGCACTACACACAATTTTATACATTTACAATTTTTCTCTCCAATATAGTCATGGACCTGCTACTAAGTCTGCTTCAAATTTTCAGCCCAACATTGATTCTGTATAATACTGGTGTTGCTGTGTTATATATTGCACTAAACTCATATACTGTATCAAAAGTACAAAAGCAAAGCTACACTGCCTGCGTTAAGCTTTTGTTAAGTCGGGTATTTAAAATTCCAGATTACTTGTTTACCTGAGCTGGTGAGAGATTGTGAGGACTTGGACTCTCCAATTAGAGTGAGTAGATTAGCAGCAGGCATCCAGCCCTCCTTACTGTTCTTCAGGTTACGCACAAACCTGAAACGATTAATGCACAGAGACATTCACAACATAACATTATGTAACACAAATAATACAACTGTGTGAGAAGCATCAAAGAATCTAACAGTGATGATTCAGAGTAAGAACAAACCTATTTGCACAGCCTGTAACTGATTATTAATTAAATGACTGAACGACCATAATGATATTGATTGTTTACCACTGTCCGTCACTGCCCTCTCGGACAAGCTGCACCATGTCTCCACTCTTCACTGAGAGGTCCTGAGCTCCTCCTTTATCATAATCGGCCACCACCACGTACCTGCCTGGAGACTACACACACACACACACACACACACAGTGAATATAACGTGCATATATAACATATATCATGTCAGAACAAAACCTTGTATCTCTACAATGGTAACTTCACAGGAGAAGGAAAAACCTACTTTACTTTTAATGTATGTCAATGGAGCCAGTCGTTTTTCCAAGTAATTTTGGGCCATTCCTTTTGGTCCATTTATCATACACAAAGTAAAGAGCAACAAGTATTTTCAAATTATGTCAAAAAGTGAAAAATGGAGATAAAGTTTTGTTCCAACAGCAGCACTAATATTTTAATAAGAAATTTTCCATGCATTTACACAACAGTTAATTCCAACCCTCTCATATTAGTTAATTACAGCATGTAGGGGGATCTTTGCTATGTGGCCTATCCAACAGATGTTCTGGTAGCAGATTGGTGACACTGAAAAGCAAGATCAGAACCAGAAACCACCCAAATGCAAACCCATAACAGGCAAACTCATGCAGATATTGTCAGATCGTGTCTTAATGTGGTGCTGCTAGTGCTCCTCAATACACCTTCTCTGTGATTTGATGGTGGAGCTTGAGAATCAGCTTCTGCTTAAAGCTCTGAACACTAAAAGGAGTGAACAACCCAGGCTGGCCTCCTGTGTGATGCAGCGTAGTTGCAGCGTGAGACTTTTCCTCGCCGTTAAGGACTCTTTCTGGGCTAGCTAGCTGAATTACTCTGTGTTGTGGTCACTGAAATTTCTTTCGCTAGCTGTGGGAACTGGAGTGTGTGTGTGTGTGTGTGTGTGTGTGTGTGTGTGTGTGTGCGCATGTTGTGTGTTCTGTATTGTTGATTATGTATTGATTGTAAAGCGTCCTTGAGCAGGGGCAAGGTCATATATAAATAAAAGTGATGATGATGATGATGATGATGATACGTGCTTTTATTCTGGTCTGTGAAACTTTACAAGGCTTTAAGGCTATGTCGGCCCCTCTGGCACAAATAAAAACTATATACCAAATATAACTGAAATATACCTGTGGTTTCAAATAATTCAAATAATTATATTTATTTATAATTGCAGCCCAATTGATCATTTTTTCATGATTTACAACTGAGGGCATGGCAGTTAACCCCCAATGACCCACCAGTTTCTTGCCCTCATCCTCAGGGTCAGAGTTCAGAGGGTCCTCTGCGCTGGAGTAGCCGTCGTTCTCCTCTGAGGCATCCATGGAGAGAGAGGCCTTATTGAACCCTGTAAAAAGAAAGGAGATTATTAACATATCACAAAACAGAGGCCCTCTGTATTTCAGTTATTTTGAGACACCAGGAGAAAGAGTGCTTTTTGTAGGGATGGAGGGATGATGGTGAAAGAGAAAAGGAAGACTTAAAGAGAGGTGTTCTCTTTCCATTACTACACTAGTTCATCAGGACACAGCTGATGAGAAACAAACTACACACATTTGAACCCAACAACACTTTGAATTCAATATATCCCTTTGTACTCACACAAAAAATGTTCCCAGGTTTTATTTCAGGTTGTACTTTTAGAGTGAAAAGAGTAAAGCACTGCCCCTTTATAAAGCATGTTGTGTGATTTATAAACATTTGTGCTTACAGCTAAACCCATAATGTGAAATATGATGATAAAAACATGATTTAGTGACATTTGTGTGTCAAGGAAAGTGTCCTGGACTGAACAAAGTAGTACAAAATCCAGTTTTTTTTTTTACCTTTAGGTGTTCCAGCTATCGCCTATGATAACAAAAGCGTGCTGTAATTTTATATCAATAATTTTTCACTTGCAGCTTGTTGAAACAAGCAGAGAAATTCTATTGAAAGTGCAGATTCTAAACTTTCAATCAATATCAAATGTGTTCTTCTTAGTAAAAAAGGAGCTATTTTATTATGATTTTAATTTGATGGGAAGTTATTATTGTGTGTTCAATCTTGTTCAAGAAAAAATGTTTGTCATATTTTTGTTAGTTGGTCACACAAAAACAGTGAAATAGACATGCAGAGTTGAACCTGTTGATATAGAATGTGAATCAAGTGTAATTGCTTATGAAACTATTTCATGCTTTATGTAACTACTTTTGAACAGTACAGCAAAATAACTCTAATAGACTTCACCTTCAAAGTTCAGTTTTAGAAGCTGGTTGAATTTTCTGCTTCTTACAAATAAAAGTGCAATTACAACTTAAGGACCATCAGTCCATAAAACCTCTCTCCACATCTCAGATGTCTAGTTTTAGTTTTCTAGCACAAATGCTCTTATGTTTTGTCTATTTTCTTTTCTTACTGAAAGCTACTTATCCTTTCAGACCCATAGTGTTGAGTTGTCTTCTCACAGTGGAAGGATGGAGGGAAGGAAGGTTTTTTTTTTTCAGATTTGAAGTGTAGAGCTTGATTTATTTCCTGTCTTTCAAAGGTAAAAGCAGTTTTGGCTGTGTACCTGATCTAGTACGGTTGTTACGAGTCCCATTTTCTCTATAACTTAATTGAACTCCAGTTTTGGATACTCCTGTTTTTTCCTCTGTCCTTGCTTAAACAAGAGGAATATTTTTTATATGTAATCTTCTCAGAAGTTCTCCAAAAATTAATAACTTGTACTTTTGCACAGTACTGCACAACAAGCACACTTACTTTCATACCATGTTAGTGCATTTGTTGAAACTATCCCTTTGAAGACAAGAACATGTGGTCCACATGTTCATACCACCCACGTGTAGCATCTCCTTCAGGCTGTAAAGTCAAAACAAGTCATGCCCTGCTGAAGGCTTTTTGCTGCTGCATGGGGGTGGTGCTCAGTAGACCAATGAGCATGAGGGGCCTCAAGTTATTAGTTTCAACCACATACAAGAGAAGACTTTCTTCTTATGCCTCAGAGATGAGCTCCCCTTATACCACGTTACTTGGGATTATTACTACACATTAGTTAATTACAGCATGTAGGGGGATCTTTGCTATGTGGCCTATCCAACAGATGTTCTGGTAGCAGATTGGTGACACTGAAAAGCAAGATCAGAACCAGAAACCACCCAAATGCAAACCCATAACAGGCAAACACATGCAGATATTGTCAGATCGTGTCTTAATGTGGTGCTGCTAGTGCCCCTCAATACACCTTCTTCTCTGTGAAGTCAGGCATGCATGATTTCAAGATTTTTCACATTTAACAGACACAGTTGGGCCGATTTCCCGGACACACATTATGATCTGAAGCTAGTTTAAAAAAACAAAAAACAAAAGATATTTAATGTGGAATAACCACAGAGACTGCCATTCAGTCCATAAAGAAACATTTAACCCAAAAATGCTAACACTGCTAACAATGAACGGAGGTAAGAAAGAAACCGTGAGTAAGCAGATGTTTGTTTTTAGCGATAATGTTAACTAATGCTAATAGAAAATTAAAAACTAGACAACTTTCTGGTTGAAAATCACATCACTGAAAACAATGTAATGTGGTTAGCAACAATGCTAACCAGCCCCCTGCAGTCTTCAGTCGCCATTAGCCACATTAGCATTTTTGGGTAAAGTGCTCCTGTAATCTGGTAAACCGCTCCGTTGCGTCTTAGTGATTGTGTTTTTTTTTTTTGTGAGAACTGAAGGAAGAGGTAGCAGTGAGAAGGTCAAAGTCCACCCAACACCAGGCAACTGCCTTTACCTCTCCGCTTAGCCTGTAAGAGACTAGAAGTGCTCAGCCATTTGACTCTGCTGAGGGTGACGTGGGGACCTGCGTCTGAGGGAAAGGCAACCAGTCAGAACTTCCCATTGACAATTCCCAAATACCCACCTCAAGCATATCTTTTGCTGTTTCCTGTTAGTTTAAATTCAACTGAATGTGTTGAGCAAGATTTAGTGGTCATGTTACAGGCCACAGTATGAGAGGAACCTGTAGAAAAGCTCACTGACTGATTCTGTCAGTGTCTGTAAGCAAGTTTTTGAAGGGTCCATATTCTAAATACCCCTGCATTTTATTGTTTTCCTCGAAGATCACTTATGATACACAGTACTGTGCAAAAGGCAGTAAGCGTGCTTTTCTTTGTAAAAGTCACCAAACAGCATTGAAAATGTAAACATACACTGATGCTATTAAAATGAATAAGTCTTGTTTTAGGTTTCTCACCAGTAACTCTAAACCATCATTGACACCATTCATTTAACATAAAGAAGCACTGATTAGTCCTATCAGGTGCTGGATGGTAATTACAGTTAATAACTTATTTGAGGTTTGGAAACAGTTCAACAAACACACTGATGCACATAAAATCACTACTTATTCTATTAATGTCATATAAATTTATTCTAATATCAGTGTTTTTCTGGGACAATAAATGCATACCACCCAATTAAATACCCTTTTAATTTTTCTCAGGTGACTAAGACTTTTGCACAGTGCTGTATGAGTGCGTTTATGTGCCAAAACATTCATAATTAATTACATGACCATTTTCCAATTTCTTGTTATCCTTTAAAATCAAAGCAGTCAGGGCTGAAACCCTCAGTGTGACGTATTATAATATGAATGGGTGGGGCTAAACTGCTGTGGGTGGGATAGGCAGATAAATGCAATGCTTTGGTTTCTGTGACCTCACAAAAACAACTGTTTGCAGCTTTTTTCAATATATAGTTTCTGAAGAGTGAAGGTTACGTTTTAAAACGTTAACAATGTTCATATACCAAATCAAACTTTGGTCAAGAAAGTGACACAAAAATGTTATGGGCCCTTTAAAAGAATCGGCGAGTGATAACAGGACAAACAATATGGAAAAAAAAAAATCTGAATATCCAATGACAAAAATAACATGGTACACATGTGAACTGTATGAACATAAAATAGACAAGTTGTAATCAAATGTTTAGAAATAAATGTTTGTCCAAAGATGAACGACCAATGAGGGACACTGAGGGATGGGCTAATGTGACTTAAGGGCCAGTGTACCTCTGAAGCCAAATGGTGTGGGATCACTCTTAATCTCATGCCGTTTGGTTTTGTGGTCAGGACTAGGGGGAGATCCTGGCAGCCAGGCGAAAAGAGACAGAGGCCAAGAGGGAAAGGGAAAGAAAGGGAGAGAAAAGAGGAAATATAGACAGGAAAGAGGCAAAACAGAACAAGAGCATTATCTGTAGAATATTCTGAAGTAACCAAACATGCTTCGATTAACTATAGGCACCATAACAAGTGCATTTGTTTTAATATTAAAGGGACACTTCAGCCAGATTAGGAACCCCACTTCAGATTGTTTATGTTGAAGGTGGGATGCAAACAGCAACAGGTATCGGGTGAATTTCAAGGGGTAGGCTGATTGAAATGCGCTTTGTAACATTAGCTATGTAGTGCCCTTCTGCATTTGTCAGCTAGTGAGAAAACAAGAAATGCCCACATATTTCAAACAGCCTGCCCCAAAAAACCTACCTGAAAGCAGTTTTAGGTGTTCAAAAATTTGCATTCAAGGTCAGAGGCAGATTTTCCTAGCCTGGACAGAGAGACCCTTTAAATCTTTCTAATAAATAAAAAAATTCTACAGTTACAGAATAATCTAGGAGTCTAAGTTCCATATATCTTGACTAATGTAAACTAATCTAAGCTATGCTAATTTAAGTCTTCATCAGAGCTAGGCCATCTGCCACTGCAGTGTACCTGGAGGACAGAGCGTGACCATGGGTAGTGTAAGGCTTTTGCCACCAGGGGGCGATAACAGCTCTGCACCAGGAATCAAGCCAAAACATCACTTTAGTGTCATTTTCAGTATCATATAAAACCTATATCACTATGTGACTATGTTCATTAAATAGTATAATATAGTTATAAACATCACTGTAAAAATCCTAAATAGTAGTTGCATAAAACACCCTTAAAATAAAGGAGTGATGCCACTGAAGAACCACTATTGATTTAATTGATGGTTCATTAAGGAACTGCTTTTGTTAATGAGATGTTTGGGTGTAGAGAAGCTTTTTAACCCCTTAACAAGCATATTTTGTTATACACTTCTATAACCTAAGAAATAGCTCCATTAGTTTGCCTTGAAGTCCCTGTACTTACTGAATAATAAGCCTTTGTATGAAATAAACCTGGACTGTTAAGGGGTTTAAGTCCCAATTACATAAAATTCTACACAATTCTATTCTTCCAATTATAGGTTTTTCCTAGAACCTAGAACATCCACTTACAAAGCTGTGTTTTTAAGACTGTAGCAGTAATCAGTGAATGACTGGTTAGTGTTATTATTAAATCCTGCTGTAACTGGTGATGGGTGGTTTACATGTGCAGAAACTCAGGAAGCCCTGTTGTACCTTTCTGACTCTTGAGGTTGCTGAAGCCCTGCAGTGTAAAACGCTTTTTAGCCACCGCTGCCCTGTCTGCGGAAGGACTGATTACTGCCTCATCTACAGAGCATGCAGAGAAATGGATAGAGAAACCAAGAAGGGAAAGAAATAGAGTAAGAGAGAGCAAAAGAAGAGCAATTGAAGATGGGAGAAAAAATAAGAAAGGAAGAGATGCAAAGAAGATTAGAGACAAGAGAAGCCCACAGTGAAAACAAGGGATTAGTAACTGCAGAGGAACCAAAGCAAGAAGGAAGAGAATCATACAGCAGAAAGGAGGCACTGAACGAAGGCATTTATGAACATGTTAAAGACCCGGATTTGGCATTTTGGGCCTAAAGAGCGTAAAGAGACCACAGATTATCTTCACAATATATGCCCCAAGTCCTATTTTATTAGTTTAATGTATTCAAGATACTCCAATTAAGAAGAAGAGGAAACTGCAACAGCTAAGGAGGAAGTTTAATATACCATCGAAATGCTAATCAAACCTCACTAGCGTTTGCTTCTTGTTAGCAATTCAGTACAACTCTTCTCATCAATGAAATCTTTAAAATGCTCTTTTCCCTATATTTTCTATGACTACATTTTTAAACCAATACTTTCTATAATAATAATAATAATAATAATAATAATAATAATAATATTAAAATAATAAAATAAATATTTTACCAACAAAATAATAATAGCAAACTCTTGATGCCTAAAAGGAACAAGTTAGTATAATTGCATTTAGCATGACAACAGATGCTCCTGGATCAGCTGACTCACCTTTGATTTTGTCTGTGTTTTTTGATGAAGGTGCTAAGCCAGAGTCTGGGACTGTAGTCTCCACCTTCTTCTCCTCCCCTTTCTTCACAGTCTTCTGATTGGTCTTAAAGGGGCTGAGGCTAATCACAGCATTGGGCAGCGGAGAAACCTGCTCGGATGTCTTCTGCTGACTTGCCTCTGTGGGTCACAATAACACAGCAGCAGTATTTGTTAATACAAAATTTCTAACCATTTATGACATTTAAAGCCAGAAGAGGGGCTGTATTCTGACATCTAGTTACACTTCACAGTTTTAGATTCATCTTGATTTGATAAAATCTAAACAGGTTTTTATTTAATATGTTGATATGAGACAATATGCTTATTTGTATTAAAAACATTTTCAAATGAAAGCTGTTCCGCTTGATGGGCAGTGTTTATGGTCTTTATACAGCTTTACATGTTAATGAGGAAGACATCAATACATCTGGCTGAGCAGAGAGCAAAAAATAAAAAATAAAAAAAAAAAATCACTCTGACAATCCACTTTTTGTACCAAAACGAGTGCCTGTCTACCAGATGTGTTTGTGTAAATAGTATGCTCCCTCTGTCTGTATCTCACTCTCTCTCGCTCTTGCTCCCTCTCTCTCACCCCTGCAGGCTTTTAACTGGCCAGTCAGAACTTTCCGAATCTCGTTCACCCACGCTGTCTTGATCTCTGTTGTGGGTGCCTGAACACGAAAACACGAAACATCAGTGTACATTAGTGTTACAGACACGTTTATTTCTTTATATCTGTTGTTTCTTTCGTCAGTTAGAAAACAGCTGTGTCTTCAGTGGAGACCATGAGAACTCACCTGCACAATGTAGACCTCTTCTCGAGAGTTGCACCAAATCTCAAATTTCTTGTTGTCTCCCTTGGCGTTCTCTGTGATTCCTACAGCACTCATCTGTTGGAAACAAAAGGAGTGCTGTGATAGCAGAACACTTTTCTTTCCTTGACTGAGAAAAAGTAACAAATACTTGCCAAAGAGAGCCTTATTTTACACTAGTACAAAGTGAATCTTTAAAGTATTTAAATTTATTTATGCAAATTTCCCCAAATTACACAACTTTCCCCCAAATGTAGACTTGCTTCAGATGTGTTTGGTGTCTGAAATTTGCTTATTTTTTACTATAGATTAGGGTGGAGGAGTGTGTTTGCTGAAAAAGGGTTGGTTATTATTATTATTACTTTTTCCTCGATGACAAAATTTAAATGCAGAAGACATTTAGAGGCAGGCAAAAAAGTCACTACACTTCAATTAAAGATTATGGGAAAATGGGATGGATGGATGGATGGATGGATGGATGGATGGAGCTTAGTATGACCAGGTATATGAGGTAACAAGGTAAAAAGGTCCATTTTGATTTCAGGTTGACTTTACAAGACATACATATTGGATTTGAACCAACTTAGTTTCAGGTTTTAAAGCCATAATATTATACAGGTATTTTAATTTAAAGGTCCCATTTCATGAAAACTAATGTCCTCACTGTTTGGAAATAAAAGTTTGATGAAGTATATAAGCATTGTTAAAATGTCTAAACGTACCATTCACTCCCCAGTCAATAAAGTTTATATACGGAAACTACGCTGTTTTTATGCTGCCACAAAAACCAGTGTGTTTACACATATTCACCTGTTCAGCCCCACCCACTCACACTAAAGTTATAAGGAATGTTTCAGGCTGGACTGCTAAACAGAATTTACATATAGTAGTCTTAAAAGAACAGTAACACATAACTAAGGGATAAATTGAGGTTGGAAAATAGCCTTGTAAAAATTATTATGAATGATTTTGTTCAATAAAATCATACACACATTACAAGTGAACCTCTGGGAAGTCATGCACTGCAGAAGTGTTTAAACGAAGCAGTCTGCCATCATGTGAGTGTGTTAATGTAGTAGAGTCTTACACTGAGTGAGTGTTTGAAGCTGTAGGACGGTGCTTTCTCGTAACCTTCGCCGTTCTCTTCACGTTTCTTACAGAAGAGCAGTGCTTTCTCATGCAGAAACAGGTGCCGCTGCATTGGTTTGAAGCGTGCCAGGTCCTTGACCTTGGCGTGACCTTTCTTATGTTCTGTCCACACGCTGAATGAACCCTGCATCAGCAGCCTGCCCAGCTCACTCAGGTTCCCCTGGTGACAACAAGTCAGCGGCATTAGTTTTTCATAGTGACTGACGTGTGAACTACAGAAGTGATGATCTGCTGTTGGCATTTTCTTCTTTAAAAAAAAAACAAAAAAAAAAAAAAACACATCTGCCCTTAACATTGTGTAAACATTTCATGATGAATATACTAACAGAACATTACACAACATTACATAACAGAACACAAAAGAAAATGTTCCATGTATTTTAAGGTAATATAAAGTTATTGTTTCTGAGCTGAAACTTCAGGACTTTTCCTTTGGATGAATTTTGTACGTTTTTGCAGCATCTTCAGATGTGCTTTGTTTGAAAATATAATGTTAATGGCCTTGATCTTTCTTTGTGTGGGAATAGAAATGATCCTCCTGGGACACTGTACCTCATATCCAGTGATGGCAATGAGATGCATTGAGTCGTTGACAGCTTTGAGGATGCCAAGGATGGAGGAGAGCGCATCCTGCAGGTCCTCTGAACCCTCGCAGCCTTTACTGTACTTTAATAATTCCTGAAACACACACACACACACACATATTATATATATAAAACAAATATTCAAGTTAAAGTACAAAAGTCTGTATTTAAAAAAAATATTATTATATTAGAAAAAATAGTGATAAAATTTTGAAATGCTGTAAATGACTGTAAATACAGAATATAATTACAGAACCCTATTTATATTTTAATTTTGTTCCAAAAATATTTAATATTTCAAAAACTACCTTCTTGTGTCTAGTTCAAAATATTATAACATTCATAATCATGTACACATTACTATTGTTGTAAAAAGAACAACTACTAATACGTCACGTTATTTCAAGAACTTGCACAGTACTGTATATGTAATTGTAATACGCCCCAAATGTATCACATACATGTATTACATGTAGGAAACTTACATCTAAGTTTCCTACATGTCCCATATGTTTCACACATAGGTAAATATCTATCTGTACAATAATATGTCCCATTTAAATGTTACATATTTTGTGAAAATAGTTTCTAAGTTAACACATCCTTTACAGAGAGCACCTTTCTTCACATTTTAGTGCACAATTTCTATTTATTTGCCAAACTGAATATATTGTGGAAAAATTAAATCTCTAATGTTCTTCTAAAATGTTAAACAAATAAATAGCACTTTTGCACTACAATATACAGAAGTGTGTTCTCTGTAAAGGACTTGTTAACTTACTTTCACTCAGAAAACCAACAAAACCTGTCATTTGACCAAAAGTGCTCAAACTAGCATACGACTGCAGGTTAGCCTTATTTTTCTGTTTTCTCTCGTTTTGCTAAAAAGTCTGGATATTGTTGTACTGAAAAGGTACTAAACCAAGCAGGTGCAGTATTAGGCTGAGTGGCGAGTGAGCTATGGGTTTGTACTTTGAGGAGGAGCTGGTATTTGGTGATGCGCTGCACAGGTTTCAGCAGGTATGAGTCCAAGCCCAGTTTATGCTCCAGTTTCTTCTGGCACTCCTACAACACAAATACAAACACACATACACGCCTTGAATTCCACAGTTCCTCGACAAACAGCTGAACACACAATTACTACACTCCTCCAGGAATTCTCTACACGCAACAGCTTAATTATTGCCAGAAGTGAATTATAAATTATTCACTTATTCTTTAATAAACACCCTCTCACACATATATTTATATATAATGGCATCTTTATAGTACATCTGTGCTTCCCAGACCCTTTGTACTAATAAACTTGGTATTTTCCTTGCTCAAACACGCATTTTAATCTTACGAAGGGCATGTTAATTAGCTGTAAAGTTGAGCAAGATGTGTGCAGTGGGAGGGTACTCTAATCTGTATTGGGAAAGTACATAGTAAACTGTATTATGTAACATTGTACAAAGTCCACAGTGGTACGTAAGATTAGACTCTTACAGTACAATTCAATCTCTATTCCCAGCTCTAAATAATATAAATATATATACACACATACATACATGCATACATACACACACACACTATATACACACACATATATACACACACATACACTTACACACATATATACACACACACACACACACACACACACACACACACACACACACACACACACACACACATATCCATGCACACACAAATTCTACTTATTTTTGTGAGGTGTACTGACTAAGCAAAAGGAAGGGCCTACATGGGCTACCTGAAAGAAGGCACAGTCAGAGCACTGTCGCCATAGTGACTCAGAGCGTGGCTTATTTTGACAGTACTTCTCATAAATTTGAAGGTCTGTCATCTAAGGGAGGAAAGCACATAACAAAAAAACAAAGAAAGAAAGAAAGACAGTGTTAGTCTACATAAGCTCAACTGCCAAACCTTTTCTGTTCCCCATCCATCAAAACACATTCTTACAGTTCAATTACGTGTTCACACATGCTAAACTTTTTTCCACTCACCCTTTCTAAGAAGCATCGGCCCACCAGCTCGGGGTAATCTGTGTAGGCCTCAAGCTCCCGGAGGAAAGTTCTGAAACAGATACAAGCAACAGCATTAGTCAAAGAACAGCAACTAAACTCTTAAACTCGGAGTCCAAATTTATGGAGGACATCCAAGTAGGAGTGCTGATGTAGTGTTTGTGTCTGAAGGTTGCTTCTCTAGTTTTGCACTGAAGCTATGAGACTACTGCAGCTAACAATTAATAGTAGCTACTGACCACCAGTTAGCATTGTACACACTGCATGCTAAAATCATCACTTACCTTACATTTGCTGCAGTAATGACATAAATGGACGTAGGAGGTCACACGGCACACAGAGACACTACTAACCTTGAAGCCTGAATTTTGTTTGTACTTTCATCCATTTTTAATAACAGTGTGTCATACAGTGTCAGTGTTTATGTGCTAACTACATTAACATCATAGTTCCAGTACACATCTGAACAAGCAAACCTCAGATGCCCAAGATGTCTCAGATGACTGACTACATTAGAGTCAAGGAGAACATTCTAAATTAGATTTTTCAACGGTTTTTCACTGTAAACTCCAGAACCGACTGCTGTTTAAGACACTTAGCACCTCTGGTTAAGCAAGTCTAGACTCACTTGTTGTGGAACTGATAGATCTCAGCCATGTTGCCGAACAGAACATCCTTCTTGTTGTGGAGGGTGATGGGGATGAGGTGAGCCATGCTGGGATTATCCATCTCATCAGCGTAGCCCTGGAACATAAATATGAAAATTGCAATGAGTGCTAGCAAACATCTTACAATCCTATGAGGTAACAGACTTACAGAATATAGTAGAGTCCAATACAGCACCTATGCTACCGCACATAAGCTTGGCATCACCCGTCAGATTAATTTTTGTTACTTTCTATACAATAAATACTGTAGATTCAATGTAGATCTGAACATTAATAATGAGACAATAGTATTTGGAACAACACAATGTAATAAAACAATACTATATTTGTCAAAAAATATTCTGCCTCACTACTGAAATATGAGGCATTCTAGATGTTAACTAACTGTAAATTAATTTTTGATGCAAAGTTAATTACTTTAGTATCATCTACATTCTGGACACACAACATTTTGTTTCATTTCCAGTCTGTTGGTGTTTTAGTTATTTGTGTATTATGTTGCATATAAGAGCTTTAACCAAGTCTGATGTTTTACTTAGATATATGTAAGTTTGACTGTAGCCTGGATTAACTTTTCGTAACACACTGTACTGATAGTGTGAGGTTCTGATGTATCGCCGCTATTGTATTGTTTTTGTTGTTTTTTAGCTTCTGACATATTTTGAAAATGCCCGTTTGCCTCTTCATTGTGTGTAAATTTTATGTTGAATGGACCAAAAGAAACAGCCCAAAATTACTTGGAAAAGAAGTCTGGTTCCACTGACTTACATTGAAAGTAAAGTATGTTTTTTTCCTTCTACTCTAAAGTTACCATCTTGGAGATACAAGGTTTTTATTCCAACAGCAGTGATATGTTAGCCCTCATGTATTCAAGTATTCAGTCCTAAATTTCTTTACATTAAATGTATTTTATACATTTTTTTAATTTAATGTATTTTATACATTTTATAATTTATATTATTATAAATTATGTATTGTCACTACACCTTATCCACCCCCCACCCCCCACCGACATAATTTACAGACAGTGAAATATTTATGGTCCAAAATGACTGTGAATAAGATCTGATCACATTAACCTACACAATGTTTTTTTTTTACTTCTACTGTAAAGTAACGTTTTTGGAGACATGAGGTTTTCGTTCTGACAGTAACAATATTTTTAATATATTATTTAAAAAATAATAAATATTATTATTATTATTCAACATTCAATAAAAAAAGTGATGATTCATTGTTTTATTCCCTGTGCATCCACTTTCTCACCAGTGTGGGCCTTGTTGTGGACCCCAGTGCTACAGTCCATCAGTTAAGAATGGGAGGCACGCTGTGAAAATCCAAACCTGAAATCTGAATCTAACACATTCCTGACACACTGAATCTGACCAAAGATGTTGAGTTCAGACAAACAATTTAAGCTCTGTGGTTCTAGCTGCTCTTACCTGTAGTACACACAGCAGCTCCTCCACGTAGGCTCTTTCTGTCTCCAACAGCTCATTCATTACATGCCTACAGACACACAAAACACATACATGACTGAACACACAGCCTTTTCAGAGACGCTGTAGTCACAGTGATTAGTCACTGCTCATTGTACATGTACATCACAGTAATCTTAACTCTGTTCAGTAGGTCACGATGCCATTTGCTTTTCAACTGACCTTCTAAGTACAGCAAGGTTCTCCTCCTCTTCTGACAGAGACGGCGGCCTGCTGCCATTCTGAATGAGCGCGTCTCCCTAGTAACACACAGAGACATCATACACGTTTAACATCTGTTGTTCAGAATTGATAGCTAGTATACAACAAGACTGCTGTGATGAACCAAACTGCTTACTTTTTTGTTGTTGATGTCAGGTGATGAGTCCTTCTCCCTGTGGGCTATTGGAAGAGGGGAAAAAGTAAATAAAATGGAGCATTTGGATCATTAAGCAAGTGTCTGATGTGCCAGTTGTCTTTTATGTGAATACAATCAATGGTGACACTACTAGCAAGCAATACATGGTAACATTTTCAATGAAGCCTGCATTTAAAAATGCATCCCTGTACTCATGAATGTGACACAGCTGGATATTTTTCTGTTTCTTTTGGTCTTTCAAACATCAGAACAACAATCAATTTATATTGTATATTGTCTTGTTTTCTCATATTACAAATGTCTTGAATCATGCCGATATACTTTTCCCATACTGCCAAGCCCGAATATTGGCTTCACATTCGAATAAGTTTGTCACATTTGTTTACCCTTGGCTTTTGCGTTTTGCTGCATGCAAAAATAGAATTGAATCCTATTTTCCAGACACAGTGCCACATCTGAGAAACACAGCCACACTGCTTGGACAGCCTGTGTGAACACTGTGACCTGATAACATACAAAGCAATACGCTTCACGTCTTTTGCATCCCTCATGCAGTTTTATAGCACACCACTAGATGTCAGCAGTGAAGACAAAGTGAGAATCAGTCTTCCTCGCTGAATATGGGAAGCTCAGCCTGAGAGTGTGAGAGCTGCTTGTACACAGTGACATTGAAGGGACACAGGGACCACTGCATTGCAGTTATGGCTGCTTGCTCAATAGATGTCATTACAAGACAGGCCTAAAGTGTGTAACAGTGTGTAAATGGAGTCATAAGTTTCCGACAGAAAGGAAAGCGGGAAGAAAAAGACAAAGGCAGAAAGAAAAATGGGAGGAAAGAAGAAAGGAAGGAAAAAAAGATGGAGGCAAAAAGGAAGGAATGGAATGGGATGAAATGGACAAACCAATGTAAAAAGAAGAATGGAAAAAAGGAAGAAAGGAAAAAAGAAAGGAACAAAAAAAGAAGCAAGGAATCTCTGTAATCACGAGATTGTAGCTGAACTGACGAACTCTGTTAGAACAACAAACCCTGAAATAACAGCATATAAATTGATTACTACCAGGAGATGAGTGGGGAGATTTGATGATGGCCTCGGGCCTCGGGGCGACCGGTTGCACTGGTCGCGTCTGCTTGGCTGCTAGCTTCTTCAGGCTGATCCTCCTCTTCTCAAACATCTCCTGCATAGAGAGCTGCTTCTGGAAGACCCGCTCCACCTGCTCCTGTACCACACAAACACAGCGACAAACGTGCTCATGTAAAACGCCTCATCGTTTTTAATCTTTATTAATAATGAATAATATTCCACAGAGGTGAAAATCTCAGACTTTATTCATTTGATGATGATTCTGTACAACCAATTCAGTGCACTGCTAATCTACAATTTCACTATTTGATTCCATCCAGGAATTTCAATGAAATGTGAAATCTGCACTGCAGAATCTCAGATGTGAAGTTTGGACTGTTGAATTTGAGGTGTCCAATTTGCACTGTGGAGTTCAGGTTGCTGAATCTGAACTGCTTACTCTGAAGTCTGACGTCAGTACAGACTCATAGTCCCTCCAGATGCCATTCAAATCAGTCAGCTTGTGCTGATTGGCTGTATCCAGGTAGCGCTCGATCTCCTGCAGCGCTGCCTCAGCCCCATCCTGAGACTGACACTTATCAACAGGCTGAGATGCTAGAAGGTAAATTCCATCTTCACACCATTTAGTGGCCTAAAAAGAGAGGGAAAGAATGAAAGATCAGAAAAGGAAAGGGAATGAAGGGAGGGAAAAAATGAAAAAATTAAGAATACAACAATAATGGCAAATCTTTACTAATGAAACGCTTCATTTATAACAAAAATGGTTCAATTACTTAATAAAAACAACAATCTTGTTACATTAATAGACATTGAAACTAAACTATTTTATGTAAATGTGCCCTTTCTGACAAGGTATGTATGTAGTGGTACGTAGTTATAAGAGCGAGGAACTAAATGAGGCCCATTTACGGACCATATTCCAGAATATGGAATGCAGATGTACCTTCTCCAGACTGGAGTGGAGCTCCATGGCTTTAAGCAGGTGGGCTTTTTTGGCTTTTAGGACAGTTCCCACCTCCTCGCACACAGCTCGGAGCTCTGAGCATTTAGGCAGGATTGAGTCCACAGCGTAGTGAGAGCTTTCAATCAGAATGTCCGCATCAGAGGCTAGTGCCAGTGCACGGTCCAGCACCTCCTATACATACACACACACAAGCACACACAAACAGACACATACACACACACAAACACATTACATATGAATAATTTTAAATACATAACATATTGGACAAAATAAATAAAACATGGAGGGCTGTGAAAGTTTATGCCACATTTTATACGAATAATGGACAAACTGCAGACTAACACTTGTTTTATAAGCAAAACACACTGCAGAGAAAATGTTTTTAAACAATTTGCTCAGATGCCTTTATATATACACACACACACACACACACACACACACACACACACACACACATATATATAAACAAACACTGACTGGAATATCAAATACATATAGCCTATATGAGATTATAATCATTTTGGTTACTGACGAGACACCGCTTGCTTTAAACAATAGGAGCAGACAAAAACAGCCCAGAGACCTTATGAATGGTCTACTGCTGAATCAGCCGCTGGATACTGTCAGGGTGATTAATAGCTAATGGCATCAGGCACTTTCTTATGGACAATAGAGGACGAGAAGTACAGCAGAGTATCTCTCTCTCACACACACACACACACACACAACCTGCAGTCAATACTGTCACTGTGATAGATGAGTCGCTGTGTTTAAGGTCTTTTGCTCTACTGCAGTGTTTTGAATGTACAGTCTGAGAGTGTAACGAGATGGCATGCTGCAGAAGATAACAGAAACACACACCTTCACTTAGCAGCATGTGTTAGTGACAGAGTGAGGAATGAGGGATTATTGTGTGTGTGTGTGTAGTATGTAACCACAGATCAAATGATGCATAAGCTCCATTTACACCCAAACACACACACACACACACACACACACACACACACACACACACACACACACACAATATATATATATATACATATATATATATATATATAGCTGCTTCAAACAGAGGTTTGGAAATGGTTAATTGATTATACATACTTGTACTAGTTCTTACTGTACTCATGTTATTTATATTTCCAACATTAGTGTTCTTCTGAGAAAATACATACTTGTGGCCCAACTCAATAATGTAAATGGGCTTCTAAGGATTTAACAAGTTTATGTTTTTGAGGTAAATAATATGGACATGCTTTGCACTAAGTTCCTTTATTCATACTTACACAAGTTCTCTCTTCGTGATTGGTCAGCTCTTTCAGGATGTGCTCGCCATGGGCGGGGCTTATGCCCACCTCAGAGAAACCAGACAGCTTATCAGCGACCTGATCCAAGTGAGCTCGCACCTAAAACACATATATACATGATGACACCGTGCTGAACCTCTCTCTTCAAGCTCTCACATAAACTGTGAAAATTGAACTGAATGGGCTTCTGTACCTCCCTGAAGTTGTGTTCAAAATGTCGGAGCTGCAGACACTGCTCCAGCTTAGTCTGATGCCTCTCCCAGAAATCATCAAATGCTGTTTCTGTCTCATCTAACTGACCCAGCAGCCTGGAGTGAGAGGCAGAAAGAGAGAGACAGAGAGAAAGATAGAACAGAGAGAGTGTGAGACTGAATCAACGAATGAATGAACTCTCAGATACACACAAACACAACAGAGAATGTGATTAGGAGCAGATAATATAGCCCTCCCCTCCCCAAGAAGGCAAAATAAGGCCAACTTAAGACACCACTGGAGTTTTTAGACCATCCTAAAATACACAGCCTCTGTCTGCAGTACCACTCAAACATTACATAACTAAAACATGCCCGAGTTACAAAACACATACACATACAACCCATGGCAAAAATTACGGAATCACTACTCTTGGAGGAAAACCTTTTAGTTGTTTAATTTTGTAGAAAAAAGTTAATCACAAAGACATGCCACATAACTTTTTTTTTTCAAAATTCCAACCTTCTGAAATTAAGAAAACAATAAAAAAAAAAAGAAATAGTAGTCAGTCACAATTGTGTTTGTAGATCAAGTAGAGGAAAAAAAACATGGAATCACTAAATTCTGAGGAAAATATTATGGAATCATGAGAAAAACACTGCACCATTACTGTTCTGTACTTTGTTGCACCACCTCTGGCTTTTATAACAGCTTGAATTCTCTGAGGCATGGACTTAACTAATGACAATTCTTCATCAATCCGTCTCCAACTGTCTGCTATTGCTGTTGCCAGATCAGCTTTGCAGGTAGGAGCCTTGTGACTGACCATTTTCTTCAATTCCCACCAGATATTTTCAACTGGATTGAGATCTGAACTGGATTGAGGCCATGCCATTGACTTTATACTGTAAGTCTTTCTTGAAGCAAAGTTTTCATGTCCTTTGCCCTATGACAAGAAGCATTACCATCCTGAAAAATGAAGTCATCATCACCAAACATCCTTTCAGCTGATGGAATAAAAAAAGTGTCCAAAATTTCAACGTAGACTTTGGCATTTATTGAAGATGTAATGCCTGTCATCTCCCCCGTGGCTTTACCGGACATGCAGCCCCAGATCATCAATGACTATGGAAATTGATATGTTTTCTTCAGGCAGTCGTCTTTATGCACCAAACAAAAGTTCCAGCATCCTCACCTTGTCCAATGAGATTCATGATTCATCACTGAAGATTACTTTCATCCAGTCATCCACAGGTCATGATTGCTTTATTTTAGCCCACTGTAACCTTGTTATTTCTGTTTACGTGTTAATGATGGCTTTTGCTTGGCTTTTCTGGATGTAAATCCCATTTCTTTTAGACGATTTCTTACAGTTCGGTCACAGACATTGACTCCCGTTTCCGCCCACTTGTTTCTCATTTGTTTTGTTGTGCATTTTCTGTTGTCAGGACATACTGCTTTAAGTTTTCTATCTCAACGTGTTGATATTTTCCTTGGTCTACCTGTAGGCTTCCCTTTTAAAACCTTCCCATCTTGTTTGTACTTGGTCCAGATTTTAGACACAGCTGACTGGGAACAACCAACATCTTTTGCAACATTCCGTGATGATTTACCATCTTGAAGAAGTTTTATAATTCTCTCCTTTGTTTCTACTAACATCTCTCATGTTGGAGCCATGATTCATGTCAAATCACTTTGTGCAACAGCTCTCCAAGTTGTGAGCACTCTTTTTTTAACTGAAGACTAATTAGCAGATTAAATCTGATGCAGGTGTTTGTTTTAGAACTGCAAATTACAGAGCAATTCCAAATTTTCCTCAGAATTTAGTGATTCCATATTTTTTTCCTCTACTTGATCTACAAACACAATTGTGACTGACTGCAACAACTATATTTCTTTTTTATTGTTTTCTTAATGCCAGAAGGTTGGAATTTTATCCATCCATCCATCCATTTTCTAAGCCGCTTCTCCGTCAGAGCCTATCCCAGCAGTCTTCGGGTGAAAGGCGAATCTGTGATTAACATTTTTCAAAATTAAAGAATTGAAAGATCTTCCTCAAAAAGTGGTGATTCCATAATTTTTGCCATGGGTTGTACACACACTGCAGACCTGTTCATCACAATGCAGTTCTAAAGCTGCAAGCAACAAGTTAATAACTAAATAAGACTGTAGTTGAATAAAAACTACAGGATTATATAGAATTATTGATTACAAACCACATGAATATTGTTATTGTTCAGTTATTGATCAACTGCAGGCTTATCATTCAGGTATTAATAATAAACTGCAGCCTTGGTATTCAGTTATTAATACTAAACCGCAAGCTTGCTTTTAAGTTATTAATAATAAACAGCAGGTGTCTTATTTATGTATTAATAATACACTGCAATTTTATGATTCAGTTATTAAAAACAAACTGCAGGCTTGTTAATTATAAACTAGTGGGTTATTAATCTATTTTGTGCACGTATTTTGATGTATTGTGATACTGAGCAGATTTGTAGGTATGTGATTATGTAGTTAAGTAGTCATAAGAGTGAGGAATCATATACAGTGTGCATCATATACAGGCATCTTAGAGGGTTAAAGGGGTTAAAGGAGTTTTTCCTTATTTTACTTAAAATGCACTCAAAATGAGTGTTCAGTAATACTGCCTGAAGTGGGACCACCCTAAGCCTCTGAAGTATTTCATCAACCATAAGGTCACCAGTGATGACAATGTATGACAAGTGGACTTTATTAGTGTGTGGCCAGTGTGTGTTGCGCTTGCAAAGGACAGCAGGGGTAAGTGGGCTCTGTCAGACCACAGCTTCAAAAACACTGCTCACTATGTTATTTGTCTACCATTATAATCACTTCACAAAAGAGGATTCATCCATGCATTATGGCACATCAATCTGAAGTTGGTGATTCAATTGCATCAATTTTGGAATGCCAGAATAAAGTAACAAGACACGAAAGGCCGTTCATTACAGTACAGGGATATTGTCACAAGGCGAAGTGTCTAAAAACCCCTTATCTTTGGGAAGATCACTGTAACCCACAGCCTCTCGTGGCTTATTACTTTAATAAAACTGTGCAAAATATAAAATATAGCATAAAATATGACAAATATACACTTTTCAGTAACTTCAGTTATAAAAACAAGTTGTTTACTTTGTGTGTTGCAGTTTTACAGCGAATCATTCAGTAAATACTTCAGTTCAAGGCCAAACGCTGAATATTAACAGGGGAGCAGTTTAGCTTGTTTAGCCTGCTATCTTTCGGTGCAGTTGCTACGAAAATAAGTTGCCAGTCTTTCAGTTTCAACAAAACTGGGTTCTTATGTCGCTTCCATGGACTGTGTTAATCAATGATATAACAGCCCATTCTCAGCACAAAAGTTTTTAGTGCTGGCGCCTGCGTTCGTGTATACTGCGTATGTTATAATGACTTCATAGACTCCTATGCCAATCAGAATTAGAAGATACACTTATTGGCCAGAAAACATTCTCTGGTTACTTTCAAAGCAAAAAACTGCATATTTCACTCCTTTGTGAAAAAAGGTTTTTCAGTCCTATTAGTGTATTTTGCATGCATCTTTAAAAATAATGTAAACTATTAGGGTCACAGATTTACACTCTGATACTCAAACATGTAAACAATGAGCACACACACACACACACACACACACACACACACACACACACACACACACACACACACACACACACACACACACACACACACACACACACACACACACACACACACACCTCTGCACAGTAGCCAGGTTCTCCAGCTCATCATGGTTCATGTTGTAGTCTGGATTCGACACAAATGGCTCATTAATACTCTCCAACAAACGTCCTCCCTGACTCAGAGCAATCTTCAGATCCTCCTGTGTATACAGACAGGAAAGAAGTAAGGAAGGAAATCAAGGAAAGAAAGAAACAAACAAAGAAAATAATGGACCTCTTCATGTTTCAATAAAGGTTGCGGTATCAGTGACAAATCCTTTCTTTAAACTTCTAAACTTTCATTTACTAATCATGCAGCTGGGCTCAAAAACCAGCTGAAACCTTAAAGACATTCTATGTAGATCCACCATTCTGTTCAGGCCAGTACTTCAGCGTACAGTTTGAGCCTCGTCTTCCTCACCTTCATCTTGTCTTTTTTCTCTGTGTGTGTGGTCAGCAGGTTGGATGTGGCCTCGACGTCATTGGGAAGCTCGGTTTCAGCCAGCTCCGTCCCAAATGCCTGCAAAGTCTGCGCCGTCTTCTTCACCATCAGAGCAAAACCTTCGATGGCCTGCAAACATGGAGCCAAGCATCTCTGTTAATACGCTCATATAAAAAGTGTGCACTTATTTAAAAAGCCCACATTTTTCTTTTATTTTTCCCTTAAATCCACTTATGATGTATGATGTTATGCACAAGAGAGTCATAATTAGATTTTACATGACCATTTTCCCTTTTAAACTGACTGTTTCTGTTACTGTGCCCAACACTGGTGTGTGTAAATGACTTCTGTTCTGATTGGCTGTCCTATACTGGGCCTCACTGAAAAAGCAGTCTGGCTTGAAACACTGCTTATAACTTCCGCATGAATGGGTTGAGCTAAACTGTTATGACATCCCAAAAACAATGAATTCAAAACAGGCTGTGTTTACAGCTCAGTTTCTATGTATGGACTGAGATTTCAAAAAAGCAAGGAGAATTAAAATTTCAAGATTTGGCTTCTAATTAAAAGCACAGGCTGGCAAACAAGCTTGGTTAAACTATCCTTTTGAATGCAGTAAAACCTTGACATGGTCTACAGTCCACATAGCAGTGATGAGGCATGCTATAATTTAAAACATTCACTACTACCATCACTACTACCAATAATCCAGCACTAAGAACATACCACAAGTGTGCACTAATCCACTAAATCCAACATCACTGCTTAATCCATCATGACCACAGGATCAATACCGATCCTGTAGTGCTCAGTGACTGGTTACTGAAAAGTGAGCTCAGCAATAGGAGAAAGTGAAAAGGCTTTCATTCTTGCATCTGGATTACTGCAACTCTCACAGTTTTCTATTATAGCAAAAGCCAGTATTACAAATGATCTGTAGCAGGTTGCCACTTTCTCCAGGTTTGGTATCCTTTTTTATTTATTCTGTGTGTATTCAACTATCCAATGAGTTAAAAATTCTGATAACTCTGAAAATAATATTTGCCGATATAATCTTAACACTTCGTCACACAGAATGTGTCTGACAATATAAAATGAACCACTAAATACTGGCACTTCATGGGTGAAAAGTTTGCCAAAAAAAGTGTCAGCTTTCAACATCTGCCGATTTCCTTAGCCAACAGATACATCTGTATGGGCATACCATCTCTATGGGCCTTTCCATTCATCCATCAATCCATCCTGCTTTTTCTTTAACCACTTAACATGCCAGTCTTACTACATATGTATATTATTATATACTAAGTTATATTATTTATTAACTACTGGGTCAAATAATGGTGCTTTTCTTAGGTTTTAGAAGTGTGTAATAAAACAACCTGCTGGTGGGCCCATAGCTTGGAAAAAGGTTAATTAAACCATCCACCATATTGTCTGCTGAATTATTGTGACAAACAAGCTCATAACATGAAACCTTCTAATATTACTTGATCATTAATAAATACCTCATTTGTTTGAAGGATTTGGGTTCCCAACCAAACTAACATAGAGAATGACTTTACATGCTGTCAGTACAGAAAACAGACTATAAGCTAGGACTGTAATATTACCAATTTGCAAGCACTACTCAGGGTACATCACCAAAACTGGCAAAATCAACAAAGTGGCCCCTTTTTCTGCACAAGGTCATTCACTTCAACTCACCACCAGAGATTAGATCACATACACTGAACGTATTGTTTCAATCGCATATTCTCCAGCATTCTCTACAAGACTGAAAATCTATTTTTGAATTATCATGTGCCATTAAAATAATTTATATTTTATATAAATTATATAGAATAATATTTATGGTAAATAAATATGAAATTATTTTTAAAAAATAGATATTGGCTGATTATCAATATCAATTATCAAATAAGTTGATTATGTCATTAGCTCACCCTATTATATCTTTATTATTATTATTATTATTTCACCCATATTTCTTTATTAAACCATGCACAAACCCACCCGTCTTCCATCAATCTATTTATTCCACTCATTCTCTCTTCAGCCCACTCATCCTTTCCCACCCTCTCTTCTTCTGTCCTGCTGTTCGCAGTACTCACGGTGCGGTGTGAAATCCATTTCTCGTGGCAGTATTCCTGTGTGCCCCCCAGCTCCTGCGTCAGTTGGGTGCGGTCTATGTAGCTGTGCAGCTCAGTCACTGAACTAAGCATGATCACCTGCAACACAGACATTACATGTCAACTGACAGAGTACTCTGGGGGGGTTGCAATGTGTCAGCTGTGCTGATGTAATCAGTGTAGTAATGGAAGACACTGAAGCAGTAAATGAATGTGTGTGTACATTCATGCATTTAATGAAGTGAGTAATGCAAAGCATAATGACCACACTGGTGCTGAAAAGAAGACAAGCAGAAAGATGGACGAGCATCATTAGACATTTGTGCATGTGTATTCCTGGCCTCCAGATCATATGACTGAAGAATGGGTTCATGTTGTAGTTTGCAAAAATTTAGGGCGAATAAAATAAAACTGCATTTTTGTCATCTGAAAAATCGCATTTGGTGTGTAATTATTTCATTGTTGTGAGAATAAATCACACAGATGAATTGCGAATAAAACAAATTGTGAGTAAAGGCCTTTACTCTTCAGTTTTTCCTTACATATTGAGCATCATGGTCAGTTAATGTGCGCTTTCAACCACAATTTCCAAACAGGTTTTCTGATGTCTTTTTCACAGTTCTACACCAACCAACCACTTCATTAGGTACAACTCCTTATTTTTACACTCTTTGTCCACTTAATCAGCACCACTTACCCTACATGTGCACTTTGTAGATTACAGACTACAAAGTCCATCTTTTACAGTCCATCTTTTTCTTTGAATATTTTATTAGCCCCCTTTTACCCTGTTCATCAATGGTCAGGACCCCCCCACAGAGTAGGCATTATTTGGGACACCTCATTGTTACTGTTGGACTAAGAATAGTCCACCAACCAAAAATATCCAGCCAAAAATCTCCTGTGCGGAGCGTCCTGTTACTATTGTCTAACATTTGCAAGGTGGACCAACAAGGTAGGAGTGTCTAATAGAGTGGACAGTGAGTGGACACAGTGTTTAAACTCCAGCAGCGCTGCTGCTGATCTGCTGCTGAGTGTCTGATCCACTCATACCAGCACAACAGAAACAAACACCACAGTGTTTCTGCAGTACTCAAAATGATCTACCACTCAAATAACACCTGTTCTGTGGTGGTCCTGTGGGGGTCCTGACCACTGAAGTAGAGAGTAAATAATAGACTAACAAAGTATATAGAGAAACAGAAGGACGGCAGTCTGTAATTCTAGATCTTCAAAGTGCACCTATATGGTAAGTGAAGCTGATAAAAAAGGACAATGAGCGTAGATACAAAGTAGCTGTACTTAATGAAGTGGCTGGCTGGTGTTAATGCAAATGTCAATTTAGTTATTGTTCCTATTGAAACACTGGCTAGTTGACCACTAACAGTGCTCCAACAGTGAACTCCATGGCTCTCCACAGAGTTTGTGGCTCTGCAGCTCTCAATGAACTCTGAACTCACCGGCACCTTCATTTTGAACTCATCCTTGCTGAACTTAAAGAGGAAGTCTGACAGTGTGCGCTGGAGCAGGGTGGTGGGCCGCAACACCAACACCAGCTGGAGGTTTCCTGGGAATGAGCCCTGTGGAACGAACATACATTCATTAGGAATTATCATGATAATTCACTTCAAAATTCTTGACGTTTGTCATAACTTCCTGAAATTCCTGGGAATTTCACTGTTAACACCTTTTCTTTATCTGACCTTTTGAACCATCCATAGTTGAACAGGCTGAAGCTCAGCTGCTCACGCGTTATATGTTGCTCTGACAGAGTCTGTGACTGTAGCCCTCTCATTCATTTTAAAATAGCTTTTAGAGCAGCTCATTCAACACCTTCTAGATAAATAGCAATAGTAGCAAACTAACAAAAGCAACAGTGGAAAGTGGAAAGCAACAGTTCAGAACAAGAGTCTCCACTGTTAGAAGACTCTATGAGCTGTATGAGTGAGAGAGAGACGCTACAATAACAGGGAGGTTTAAACGATTGCCTAGGATTAGGGTTATACATGATATATATTACATATACACACTAACTGGTTGGAACATGCAGCCACTGTTAATCTCACTGGATAACAGTGATGAAAATGGGAAACTTCATGATTAACTGTGCAAAACAGTGCGATTAAGTACAATTAATAACCTCTAGCAATTATGTGATATCACAATATACCCACAACATATTTTTAATGTTATTTGAAAGAAAAACATCCTCATTCATTATTGGACTGTTTGCAGTGTTTTGGTCACTTTTTTTTCTTTTTCTACAGCTCCCCCCACCTCCATCACACACACACACAAATCTATTTTCTGTTGCCATGACAACCATTCCTGAAAGTCCCTCCTTCAGAACTGGTAGCCACTACAATAGTGTCACGGTGCCTGTCCTCCCTCCATGCCTCCTAACACTGTGTGTGTATGTGTGTGAGAGAGTGTGCGAGTGTAGTGTGAGAGAGAGAGAGAGAGAGAGAGAGAGAGAGAGAGAGAGAGAGAGAGAGACAGAGAGAGAGAGAGAGAGAGAGAGAGAGAGAGAGAGAGAGAGAGAGAGAGAGAGAGAGAGAGAGCGCGAGAGAGCGCACACACTGTTCCTCTTAAAGACTCACTGCATTTGCTAACTCTTCATTAAACCTCCCTCTACACTACAGGTTGTGATGTCTCTTTAAATATTCATTAGCTAATTGATATGGAGCAGCAGAGGCTTCCACACACTGACGAGACATGCCAATATGGAGGTCAATTTACAATAACGCACTAAGATCTGAGAGACAAAAACCTCTGACATCATGATTCAATTGAATTCGGATTCATTAGGAAATGATTCAATGAATTATGACACCTCAAATAACATAATGAATTCAATTTGAGAAAAGATTCAATGCATTATGACATCTCAAATTTCATCATGATTTGCTTTGATTAGGATTCTTTAAGAAAGATTCAATACATTACGTCATTGCATTGTTTTTCATGATGCAATTTTCATCACTTTTCTTCATTAAACAAATCAATAATCAACATGACTTGAATACAACTCTAAGGAACAACTCAACATACTGATTGCAATTCTTTAAGGAATGATGCTATATATTGATTACATGCTGAAATGCTCTCTGCAATCTTCCAACATGATTCAAAACTTTCTTTACAACTCTTAAAGAAGTGATTCAATACCAAGTTTTGATTGCAAATCTTTAAGAGAATGATTTGGTACATCACAAAGTCTCAGTTTCATGATGCAATTATGATTCTTTCTGAAACGATTCAAACATGACATGAGAAATTTTATAATTCTATTAGATTTCAATAAACGACTCAATACTTCATGATTTGACATGTAGAATTTAAACATAGTTCAATTCTTTAGTACGATTAAGAGTTAAGTTTAAAAATACAGTCATTATATAGTAGTGGAACATAGAAAATAGAAACATCACAAAAACATTGTCACTTACTTTGAAAGCAGTAAATTTGATCTTTCATTTTTTTCTTCACAATCAGTGCAATTGAATCAATATCATCTTTACACTGATGCATTTTTACAGCCCTACTGCATCTTTTTTTGATCAACAAATGCTGGTCAGAAGACTACGAGCTGCTATGAAGGATTATCAATGTGTTGAACCACACACACACACACACACACACACACACACACACACACACACACACACACACACACGGCTGCTCCACATGGTGCCTCACACTCTCAAAGCTGGGAGCGCTTTGCCAGCATCCAGATCACACGCTGGAATGCTCTCTACAGTCTGCTGCGCTGAAAACGCTCCAGACACAGTTTTTTCCTGGACAGTGTTGTTGTTTGTTTTTGTTCTGGTTGAGCAATTAGAGCAGGGTGGGGTTTGGGGCTAACGAGTGTAATTGGCTCTGATGGTCAGAGCGGAGCAGGCGGAGTAATTAACCCCTAATCTGCACTGCATTCACCGGAGGGGTGGTGGGGATTCACGTCCTTTTTTCTTCTGTGCCACAGAAATTCCTCTTCTGCTCTCTCTCTGTTCTGCCTTTCTTCCTTTCTTTCTGTCTTATTCCTCTACTTCATTCTAATATTCATTCCTCCCTTTTACTTATTTGTCATTCTCTACTCTCTTTCTTTCTTTCAATCTCACTCTCCCTATTATTACTTTCTTTCTGTTTGAATTCCTTTTGCTTTTCTTTCTTTCCTTCCCTACTTGTCACTTTCTTCTTTCCTCTTCATTAATTCCTCTCTACTTTATCATTTTTCCCCATTTCTTTTAATTATATCTCTCATTCTTTGAACCTTTTTTCCATCCTACATTTTTTCTTTCTTTATTTCCTTCTTTTTCTTCTCTTCTTGCCTTCTTTCTTTCTCCAATTTTCTTTGTCTTTCTTTCTTTTGTTTCTTTAATCAGGTTTTCCTTTCTTTGTTTTTTTCTTTTCTCATCTTTATTTAACTTGGTTCTATATATTTATTCCTTTGCTTTTCTCTTACTTTCCCCTTTTGTCTTCCCTTCTTTTCTTCTTTCTTTATTTTCAAGTCTCTACCAGAAGTTTAAGGGAAAGTGCTTTTAACTGCACACTCCCACAAATCTTCATAACTCCTCTGACTGTAATGTGCTTTATGCTGCACAGTTTTATGCATTAAAGTCTCAGGATTTTGTGTTAAACATAATTCAACCAGCTCCAAATGGAGGCAGCGTCCTGACCTCTGACCTTTTATTACCATCACAATAAGCTGCTCCATTCGAGCCGATTGGCCACGCTCACCCCGAACACGATAATAAAACCACACGCGTCTCTTCTGTACACAACAGCAGAGCAGAGAGACGGGGGGGTTGTGTAGACAAATATAGACAAAGAGAGACATAAGAAAGAAGCAAAGAAAGAGAGACAGAAAGAAAGAAATAGAGAAAGAGAAAGAAAGAAAGAGAGAAACAGAGAAAGAAAGAAAGAAAGAAAGAAAGAGAGAAAGAAAGAGAGAAAGAAAGAAAGACATCTGTTGTTGAAAAGAGCTCAGTTTGAGATGGTGGTGAAGTGTAACTGCAGAGTGTTTCAGACTGGTGTGTTTATAGTCATTTAGCTCTGTGTAAACAGTAATAAACAAACTTACTGCAAATGTTATTGTCTTTGTTGCTGGTTGGTTTACCAAAAAACCCAATATCTAAAATGCATCAAGCACGAGATGTAAAGGAATCAGAATTATGGAAGTGGCTGCAGTAACTGATGAGCAGAGCAGCTGTAGCGTGTTGATGATGCGATTGTGGCTGGTGTTTGTACTCCTGGTTCAGACAGTGTTCTGTATGTTTTGTGTCAGAAGGTAATTCCAAGGTTCATTTTTTAAAGACAGTAAGCTGATACATTAAATCTTAAGGTATCTTATGTCTCTCTACTCTTGCCCTACCTCCCCCCACTCCCCGGCCCCCACACCACGCCGAGCCATACCTGAGGGACAGAAATGAAAGATAAGATGGATGACAGATGACAGTGAAAGTGGATGGGTGAACGAGAACAAGATGGAGAGATGGTGAGGGATGCGTATCCGGAGAGAAGGTTTTGTGAGTGTGTGCATGTGTTTGGGAGGGGGGGTAAGTGGGCCGTCTCCAGGGAGCAGCTGCCACCACACTGATACACCACCACTCTAATCAGCACACACACAAACACACACACACACACACAACTAATACAGTTACACAGCTTTGACTAAATTGGATTCCCATACACAAACAGACAGACAGACAGACATGTACACAGACAGAGAGACAGAAAAACACAGATTAACACACACACACACACACACAGACAGGGAGACACACAGAGAGACACACAGGCAGACAGAGACACTAATACAGTTTCACTGCTTTGTCTAAATTGCATTTCCATACAGAGATGCACAGACAAACAGACGGACACAGATAATACAGTTACGCTCCTTGTCTAGGCCCCTGAGCACAAGCTTCCTTTTAGGACCCTTGAACAACAATAATAAATAAATAATTAAATAAGCAAATAAAATCAGATATGTATAGTGAAATTAGATAGTGTTTGTGATTGTGTATTTTAAACAGTGCAAATTGTAATTTGTGAATAAATGATATTTATTTCTTTTTATTTTCCATATATTTAAGGGCCTATAGTATTAACTATCCTTGTTTTTTTGGAATGCAATTTGATTAGTTTAAAGTACAACATAAACACTGTTAAAGCAGCAGTCTCTCTTCAGTCCATATAGTACATATATGAAAACTAAGCTGCTAAAACACTGAACTGGATATTTGTCACATCTCAAAAACTGACACATGTACATGTTCAGCCTAGAGCAGCTTAGCCCCGCCCACTCAAGCTAAAGTGATGAGTGTTTCAGCCTGGGCTACATTTGGTAACCCTTTATAAAAAGACTACGCTTATAAAGCGTTTATAAATAGTTAAATAGTTTATTAGTGGTTATTAAATTTTACCATACACATATTATTATTATTATATGTTGTTATATTATATTATTATAAAAATAAAAATGATTAATAATAAGCAGTTGCATCTTATGTCTGATGAAGCTGACAGGTCTAATACTGACTGAAACAGCCCTTTCATTTACATGTTACAATTGTTTATTACCCAAATAATCATCATTGATGAACTCATTTTAAACCATTCATAAGGACAGCCTTACAGTAAAGCCATAACACAGGCCAGCCAATCTTTATAAAGCTTAATTACCTACAGTTTATCAGTCTTAAACAGCCAGTTTAATTCTGAGAGCACTTGGAAAATGGTCATATTAAAATAACTGATGACTATTTTTGGCACATAAAACCACACAAATGTTCTAAGTGAACCTGAGAGAAAACAAAATGCTAGAAAAATGTAAAATATGGGGCGTCTAATAATCTAAAGGCTTCTGCTGATGGAAAGATTTCAGGCTACACATTTTATGGTGTAAAAAAGACAAAGCTTCTGAATGCTAAATAAAAACAGATGAATACCAACATAAACGAGTACTCCAGCGTTTATATTATTCTATTATTCAGCCGCTGTCCATATACAAACAGCTTCTATATTAAACCAAGTGCATCTCTAAGCCTCCTCATAATAAACTGAACCATATCCAGCTAAATAAAAGGCAGGGGATTTAAACCCACTGACCTGCAGCTCATTTCTCTGACCTTTCTCCACTCACCTTTGACCCTAAACCACTACTACATGACCTGCTCAAACCGCAAAGTTAAACACAGCTCAGTGAGCCTCAGTCCCTGTCCTCACTCTTCTCCAACGCTATTTACACTCCATTCTGCCCTGAGTGAGCGTGTATTAAACCCAATGGACCACAGCCAGTCATCATGAGTGAATGCTCTATACACTACACAGAGTGACAGTGATGGAGTGACCGTGAATCAGTAAAGGGGAGTTCAGCTGGTATCTTCCTCACTTATATACATTACTAAAATATATAAATAAAATCAATAAAATTCTATTCATTTTTTATATATATTTTACATACAATAAAAACCTGGTGTTATTCTGATTATTATATTATTTGTGTTTTTTTTAATGGAACATGCAGGGGGGCTTTTTTCCATGTGTCAATGAAAAGAAATATAAAAAACAGTTTATTTACTCACATATTTGGAACAAAATTAAGTAACTACACAATTTGTTAGTTACAAATAGTTAATGGGTGGTTATTACTTTGGAAACAAATTCTATTTAAGGCTATTTTCAAAGAAACCATGTTATCCAGATGCAATAATGTGAAGTTATGTTACATTTACTTTAACTGATCTTCTAGCCACTAATATTCATACATACAAACAATTGTAAATAAAACTCTAAACATTGTCCAGTGGCTATATACATGACACTTCTTTGCTACAGGCTACATCATTCGACTGTCAATTTTTAAATGGTGGTGTATGTTGGAGAAGAAAAAAAAGGTGTACAGCAGGAAACATTGGGCATAGGTCCTTATAATTAGACATTTTTACACTCCTGCTGTATTCAGCAATGCTCTGAGGCCCTGCTGCATTTCAATTCGGCCCTCCAGCCATATTCATCAAAGTATCATCAAAGCATGACTCCTGCAAGGACACTTCTTTCAGTTTGAGCATGTTCCCCTTTCTTCAAACGGGACGTAGTCCCTTAATAACCTCCCCAGGGATGGGGGGAGCTATGAGCACTATGGGGGGATGAAGAACCACTGCAGGCTACCAGACCTGAAGATTCAGCCCAGAGCAGAACAGCAGGTTAGCAGATGAAGAAGGGTCATCAAAATGAACCACTTCAGCAACAAATGGGAGGGAGGAGTGCATATTAGCTACTCGTTATATTCAACAGACAACTATTTATTTGCTGCAGTAGCCTGTGTATTGTTGTACACTCTTAAAAATAAAGGGTTCTTTGGAGCGATGACATAGGAAACCACTTTTGGCTCCCTAATGAACCTTTCAATGGATGGTTAATCAAGGAACTATTTGTAAATGCGAGAGTGTGAGGCACCTTCAAAAAGTTTGAAGAACAGCTACATAAAGGTTCTGCACTAATTAAAGGATTTTCTTGTGCAAACCCAAATAATTTAATAACCTTTACCTTTAAAGAGCACATATTCTATGTTATTATATTGTCTTATTGTTTTCCTTGAGGTCCCACGGTTTTTTGTGGTATTACAATCATCATTAGAATGTAAAAATGCATACTACACACATATTTGCATAAAAAATCCGCTATATGCCGGAGTGTGAAAGCTGGGGGTGCTAAAACAACACAACTGTGAAGGTAATTCCGATATGGCCAGGTCCTTGTAGCATTCACTCCTTAGCTGAATTGGGGAAGATGTTTATCTGTGTCCAATTACCATACATTAGCATCTATTTGCATACATTAACATGTGCTAAAGTGATTTGGAAGTGGCTGTTTTGGGTGCTTGCAGCATTCTGTCTGAGCTACAGACCAGGGTGACTGGGAGCTGTCCACTGGCCCATGGTGCTGAAAGCTGTGGATCACAGTATAATTTAAATGCTAATTGATTAATAAGAAACAAATCCAGTTCACACGTGATCTGCTGTGGGTGTTGAGAGGCTTTGTCTCTAATGAATACTGTTGAATTTAGAAACAACTCAATATTTTATTTTATAATATAGATGAATATGTTAAAGGTAACATACAAAATGCTCACGCTAACATTAAGGCCACATACACTGCTTTAATCTGTCTGTTAGCTGAGCTTTTACACCTTAAAACAACAAATGTGCTCAACTCAGCTCCTCCTCAGACACACCTCACGCTCGGCTCCTCCTCAGACACACCTCGCGCTCGGCTCCTCCTCAGACACAACTCGCGCTCGGCTCCTCCTCAGACACAACTCGCGCTCGGCTCCTCCTCAAACACAACTCACGCTCAGCTCCTCCTCAAACACAACTCACGCTCAGCTCCTCCTCAAACACAACTCACACTCAGCTCCTCCTCAGACACACCTCACGCTCAGCTCCTCCTCAGACACACCTCACACTCAGCTCCTCCTCAGACACACCTCACACTCAGCTCCTCCTCAGACACACCTCACACTCACCTCCTCCTCAAACACAACACTCATCATTTCTTCAGCAGCAGGTGCACCACAGACAACCATCCCCAATTAGCCATATGTGCACACACAAACAGAGAGAGAGAGAGAGAGAGAGAGAGAGAGAGAGACAGAGAGAGAGAGAGAGAGAAAGGACACAGACAGAAATACAAAGAAAGAGATAAAAAGGGAAAGAAAGAAGGAGGAGGCAAGAAAGAGAGAAAGAAAATAACATTGTTACTTCTAGCTAAATGTGTGACTAAGAGCAGGTGTGAAATGGCAGATGAAGCAAGAGAGACAGGAAAGAAAGAACGAACAAAAGAAAGAACAAAGAGCAACAGAAAGAGGAGGCCAGGGGGAGGGAGGGACAGACAGAGAGAGAGAGAGAGAGAGAGAGAGAGAGAGAGAGAGAGAGAGAGAGAGAGAGAGAGAGAGAGAGAGAGAGAGAGAGAGAGAAATGAGAGAAGAGGAAAGAGGGAGAGAGGAAGTGTCCGAGTACCGTAATGAGTGTGAATGGCTGCAGGCTCTGAGATTCTCAGAGACAGTGCTGTGTTTACAAAAGTAAAAACAAAGAGATTCAGAGTGAAAGAGAATCAGCCAGCAGAGAGACAGACGACGCGCTGCTGCAGACTCAGCTAAGCACACCACACAGCACAACCTCCCAATATTATAAACAATCAGTAACCTAATACACTGGGCACTCAGAGCCACTGGGACAAAGCACTCCATCAGAGTCACTATCAACACAGTACTATTCACACTTACTCTTATTAGTTAACACTTCCCTTGTCGTTTTGCACTTATGTATTTATTAACAATGTGAGTTTTACAATGAAATACATTCAGTTGATTCACTCACCTTCTGTACTGACAGGACCGAGTCTGCACTTCTGACATTTTTCTGTTTCAGTGTCAACATGCAACACAAACTACACTGTACTTTTTTTTTCTTTCTGCAAAACAACAGTGCTGTTTCTGACTATGTTTGACAGTGCTGTTTCTGACAGTTCCAACAGTGTTTAAATGAGCTTCGAGAGAAAAATAATTAACACAAAACTACAGCTTTTGTTATTGCCATTGACAACGGACATCTGAAGGTTACTTCAGCAGCTCCACACACAGGCTTTAAAGGAACTCTGTACTGCAATTCCACTGTTTCTCTAACCTGACTCTACTTTACAAGCCCTTCATGAGTTTAAAATGGGACCTGTAGAACAGAAGTTTACAATCACTTTTTATTAATAACTTCTGTTATTTAATTCCATAATCATTCATACAGCACATACTAAGCAAGAGATATTTTAAGTGTTACATTTAAAGAGGAACTCTATCAATTACAAAAAATGCAAAATTCAATGATTCAGATGTAAACAAAGTCATTCAGAGTGTTCTGATGGTTTATTGCAGAGAAACACACGAACTCCTACTGATTGATAAATAAAATGACTAATATACTATAAACAACTGTTGATAAATTGTCTGCCATAAAATTTGTTTGCCACTTTTTTAACCAACGCATGGCATTAATTCTCAGTGTTATATAACGTTCAATCTGGCTAACATTTTCTCTTCCTTAAGGAATCAGTATTCAATGTTCAAAAATTTTACAAAGTTTTATAATGATATAGCTGTCATGAATCACAATAGAATCTTAGAATTTTATAGAATAGAATTTTATAGAGCAACAAAACTTGGTTTATTTTTAATGAAAACCTTTGAACAGCAATGTGTAGTGCAGTAGTAATCCAGGACCAGGATCAGCAAACACTGTCCTAGTTAATGTTAATACTTACCATCAGCGATTATAATACAATACTTGCTATTCTGACCTGGTCATTTATGAACGCAACACCGAGTCCCTGTTTCAGTAGTTAAACACTTCCATGTCAAATTTTAGTCGATATGACAACTCTAAGCCAAGCCAAGTGCTCTTTATCAATAGTCACTTTCAGTTTAAAATGCAGATTGGCTAGATCAGCTGATGTCTGCAATTTGCTCTAATTGAATAATGAAATTAAGTCAAACTTAATTAAATTCGCTGTGTATTCAGGCTATTTGCTAGACCAGACTTCTCCAATTCATTCTACTGCACATGAGCTAATGCTGTTAGCATAAGAGATGTCTGCTAATGTATATATTTCTTTGCTAAAACTAGTGACAAAAATGATTAAAGAAGCATCAAATACTGATTTTTGTCCTCTCTTTGTTTTATGCTGTGAAAGAATAAGGTTTTTTAAAGTTTTAGCAGTCCTGCACGTTACTAACGTACAACCAGACTAGCTTGTGTTAGCATCATGACTAGCATCACAGACAACTACAATGAGTACAACAGTAACATTTACTTGGTTTCCACGCTGAATTGGGGTATACAGTGTGAAGAGATGAGCGATATGCAGTTACTATAAGGTCCCAAGAGATTACATTAGTGCACTCCAGAATTTTTGGCACCCTTGTTTCAGCAAACCATTAGGCTAAAATTAGCATCAAAGCTAAGGAAATGTGTTTGCTCTTTATGCACTTCATTTTACACTGAAAATGAGAGAATTCTAACCTTTCAAAGAGGAAAATGTACAAACTTCTCAAAAACAAAATCATTTTAGCTCATGTTTACCACAACAGTGTGGACATTTCTGTAATTTCTTGTGATGTATATTCACTCAATTAGCTTAAAGTGCAATCATCACTACAGCAGAGTTTCTCTGAGTTGATCCAGTAAACGCTGATAATCAGATTAGCCCAGTGACCTCTCCCCTACTAACTGGCTACACACGCACAGACTCCCAAAAGGCCCCGCTGGAATACCCCATGTGGTCACTACATTTGTTGTCAACTGAAAGAGGCCCACTGAGAGTTGGACCAAGAAAGCCAAAACATGATGAAACATTATGACCACCCATACTGACCACAGCAAAGTTAACCACAGCAAACAGTCCACACCTTCAATACAGACAGAGCATAATAGCACATCAGTTCTACTCAGCAAGTTCATTTAATGTATTAAATGAACATCAAGCGCTTAAAGCAGGACATTAACAGTCAATGTTTTGTCAGAGTTTGGAAAATAGATCAGTGGTTGTCAAACTTCTTCAGTCAGAGTGAAGAGAATTCCACTCAGGTGAGGCACAGAAAGAAAATGTAGACTGACCGCCACTTTTTCTTAATGGTGTTATGTCACCTCCTCTGATGGCCTTTGTTGACCTGTTTATGACTCACAAACTTAGACATCATTTAAGCCAGAGTCTGTACTCTGAAGGCTTTTCAGTGCCTTACCGACAGTGCAGTCTAGTCTGAGCCTGGTATGGAAAACTGAGTATGGAAACTGGCCTGGAGTGCAGTAGCTTTTCTGAGTGGCACAGACTAGATATGAAATATTAAGAGTGTCTATAAAAAGAAGCAAGAAATTTGTTTTCTCTTCTGAATAACATGGAAACACTGAAAACTCAGCACACACAATGCCTAGAGCACATACCTGTCAACCACTGCTGCTTTGTATATATTTAAAAACCGCACTCATGCAAAAGTCAGAGACCACCCTTTATTTATTTCATTTCCAGTCAAAACAACCATTCAGTACAAATTATTCTTTTTTCTTTGTCAGGAAAAAACAGAAAACATATATTTAACAGAAACTACACAGAGGCTTTAACAGCTAAATGTATTTTTTCAGTATTTAGTGAATTTTCTTATCACAGCTACTACTCTTTTCAGAAGACTTACTTTCAGCTTTTCAAAGACAATGGCAGGAATATTTTTCAATCTTAGAAGTTGGTGCACTTTCTGCTTCTCACTATCCAAGTCATCCCAAACTCATTCAGCGATGCTGAGGTCAGTCCATTATACCGAGAACACCAGCAGCTTCTTTGTTTGATTTGTAGATTTTATTCAAATGGGCTACTTTTTGGCTTTTTTTTGGTCTATTTTCTTTTTTTAGTAAGGGCTTTTTGACAGCTACACATCCTTACAGACTCACAGTGCTGAAAGCAGAAGGATGGACAAACACCTGTGATCTGATATGAAGCTAGAATGTATGTTGATTTTCTCCTGTTTTTCAAAGATGCAAGCTTTAAGAACTGATTATCTGATGGTGATCTAATAAGCGGTTTTGCATGGTTGTTAGGACTCCCATTTTCCCTGTATATTTGAATCACTTCAAATTCACAGTTTTAGAAACTCTTCTTTTGTCTTCATTTTCTTTGAGCTTTCTTCTTCCTTGTGCAAATGAATTCTGTTATATCTAATCTCCTCAGAAATATCTCCAAATAAAATATGATCAAAATAAAAATAATTGTACTTGATGACTGTTTTGACTGGAAATATAAATTAAGGGTGGTCTCTGTCTTTTGCACAGTACTGTATATCAAAAGAATGAGTGTGTTTGTATGTATAACTGCTGACACACATTCAGGGTGTTATACTCACCGCGATGCGCAGTAGTGTTCCCTTCACCGATGCCCATCTGTCTTGCCTTCGGTCGATGACCAGGATGAAGCCAACTCCTGATGCACTGAGGCTACGAAGCAAAGCAACATGGTCACTATGGCAGCACATTTATCCCTCTCTCTCTCCCTCACATACACACAACACTGTTAGCCTGAATTTTACCCATAAAACAAGATACCACCTGACATCGAAGTCTACATAACAAATAAACAAATATTCATAATTCAACATATTTGTCCAAATATTGGAATCTTACACTTCTGCAAATTCCCATTCAAACCCTAATGCACTGTAATATTATATATGTGTGTGTGTTTAACAGACCACAGCATCATACTGTATTTGTTGTTAAACACAAGAATTTGTAACTAAGCAGATATATATTTCAACAGTAGTCTCTTTGCATATTTAGACTGCATTAGTTCACACCATTCCTCTTTAAAGGCCTGTGTAACAGATTACAGTAGTATTCTGCATTCCATTATAAAGACATATGTAGCACACTATTTGTATGTAAAGTCATATGAAATAGATGCACAGTATACTGTATTCCATTTGAACACATACATAATCAGCCTCCATACTGCCATACTGCAGGGCAATCTTAAAGACTCCAAATATCACCAGATATTCTCCTACAACACAATCAAGAAGCCTATTCACATGTCTGGGAGCCATGTTATCGCCTATAATGAACACACACCCACATGTGCGCACACACACATACACATACAGGGAGGTCTCTTAGTCCAGATCGTAACCGTAGCGACACGGTGTAGAGATGCTGAGCTGGTTGCTACATCCATCACTATGGAAAGCGGTTGTTAGCTCCTTCAGCAGCACTGAGCTGCATCGCCATGGTTACAACAGTCACCTTAAGGAATCCACTATTTCAGCCAAAAACAATGAAGCAGTTCAGCTTGAAGAAAGCCTGTAGTCCTTATGATGTCCTTACGTGGAAGCAGTGTTGTTTGCTGGTCTCGGCAAAATCCGCAAAACGGCCTTCCTTCAGTGTGTATGTATGCATGTGTCTCTCTCTCTCTCTCTCTCTCTCTCTCTCTTTCAGCACTGCTGGAGCTCCCTCTGTTTACGGCTGCCTCCGCGCTCAATCCCTCATCCAATCCTGCGGCATCAGGTGCTCCCTGCCAGCCAATCACAGCACAGAACTACCCTGACGGACACCGCAGCCTGCAGGCTCACTTGAATTGCTAATATGGAGGGCTGGAAGGAGGGACTGTTTTATATGGTGATTTTTAATGGGCAGGTTCTGCTTAGCAAAGCTGGTAACTTGTGGATGCTTGTAGGTTTCACTGCCACGCAAATGCCTCCCTATAGTACATACAGGCATATTTTGTGGTGCACTACATGGGGGGGCAGGGAGCCACTGCCTCTCTATATCATAAATACCCTCTCCTCCTCCTCTTAAAGAAATGAGCTCATTTCTTTTTCCTCTCTCTCGCTTCCCTCCTGTTTGACTCCCCCTCTCTTACCCCTCCTTTCTCTTTCTCCCTATCCTGCCATTCCCCACACTCCACTGCCCTGTTGGAGGGAGAACAGAAAGACAGAGAGAGACAGAGAGAAAGAGGGAAGGCAGAGGAGGAGGGGCTGAAGAGCGGATGCGGTTTTTCCCATCAGTAAGAGTGGCCATGCTTTCCAAAGCTTCAGCACTGCAGGACCATCACAGCCTCCAGCACTGAGGATGTGCTCCAATCTTAGACCTGCTTCAACTGATTACACATTATTAACCTCTATTCAAACAGTTAAGGGGGGAGTGCTTTGTGCTCTCTGTGCTGTTTGGTTTGGAATAAGGATGCAAATCCTTGGCCTTATCAAGACGATCGTACGATTATGATTCTTTAAAAAAAAAAAAAAAAATTTAATGCATCATCCCATTTTCTCTCAAATTTCTTCAAAATTTGTACAATTTTTTTCTTCTTTTGAGTGGATTTAACATTGAAAAAAAGAGAATAGCTGATTTTTAAACAATAAAAATAATAAAGAAAGCTTTATGGGGAGGATTTCTATGTTTTAAAAAAGCTTAAATGTTAACTTTATCAAAAATATGAGTGCATATATTACTGAATAGCATTAAAATAAATTCTAAACAATTCTAGCAGATCGATGCATCATAATGTACTCATACATGTTTTGCATTTCTTGCGTGGAAGGCATTGTAGATTTAAAGACAATTTTTTTTTACTTTGTAAGTTCATTATCATATTAAGTACAATTCATCTTATATAATTTAAAAGACAAAATGCTTGGTTTCCCATAATCTTTAATTAAAGGGTAGTCACTTGCCTCTAAAACATTTTTTTCTGATTACATCACTAAAGAAAAAAGCAATATTAAAAGGGCTCATATTCTACATTATTCTTGTATTTTCTTTATTTACACTGACATCCACTTATAATGTTTGTATGAGATTATGCACTAAACACATTCATAATTCATAATGACATGATCACCAGGTTCTCTTTATCCCTTAGCAAGGCGTTTTAGTTACTGTGCCATGTGTTGTGCTTTATTCAAAATGCAGTCCAGGCTGAGATATTCCTTCCAACTTCAGCATGGGGCTAAACTGATGTAGGCTGCATTGGTGGAAACATGTAAATGTGTGGGTTCTTTGTGGCATCACAAAAACCATGAAGTGAAAGCTGGCTGTTTTAGGAAGTTTATTTTCCATATTTGTACTATATGGGCTGAGGAACGAGCAGTACGTTTTTAACTTCAATACTGTTTTCATGATAGATCAAAAAAGTTTCCATGACGGGCCGTTTAATTCTAACATCACTGATCATTGAGAGAAAACGCTCAGCTATCTTCCTGATAGTGTCTCACTCAGAAAAACAAAACAGTATAGAAGCGAGCACTTTGTCATATTTCAATGAACATTGATTTTAACAGTGGTAAACAGTTAAGAGGTTTGTTATTCTGATTATCTAGTTAATGAATAACAAAATACAAAAATGAGCCTAAAATGTAAGAATCAACCTCTTTACTGTAATTACTCTACAAACACACGGAAATTAGCATAAATGTTAAAAATACGCATTCCCTCAAACTCGAAGTAGCAAAGTCAATTAGCATGCAAAGTGGTGGCATTCTTTCACTGATACCCCACCAACCCCCAAAAGTCCTTTTCTAGAAGAGTCATTTAGCTAAGAACCACCAAATTAAATCCACATCAGCATGCTACTCTGAGACCTCAGGCAATTAGAACCTCCCTCCTCCTGTCTGCTTCACCTTCACTCTCCCCCCTCTCTCTCCTTTCACTGCCCCCAACTCCCGAGAGAGAGAGAGAGAGAGAGAGAGAGAGAGAGAGAGAGAGAGAGAGAGAGAGAGAGAGAGAGAGAGAGAGAGAGAGAGAAAAGAAAAGGGATTTCTCTTCACACTGAAGCCAAACATATAATTAAGCTATGACCCTATGCACCAGTCAACTGTTTAGCATTTAGCGATTAAATATCAAACACACTCATTTATGAAGCAAATATAGATCAAATTCAGTGTGCAGGCTCTCTCATTGGAGCAGGAGGCTGAAATCCTTAACTACAAATCTAAACAAAAAACGTGATCTCGCTCACCAAGTGCAACTAAACCCAGCATGATCTGCTTAATTATTGATGTGAATATTAATGATTTAGTGTGAATATGCAAAGCTTTAAAGGCCTTGCTGGAAAAGCCGAACCTTCAGTGACCTCTGCTGGCAGGACTGTGGCTAATATAACCTACTACAACCACACTACAACTTTAATTCCTTACAGTAACTCGCTGTTCTCTCAACAGAATGAGAACACATTGTCTTTAAAGTGCAAAATATTCTGTGGAGGCTCTAGAATAGAAAATAGAATGAAACAGTACAATTCCAGTTAAGGACTTTCAGCAGTGATTCCAGGTTGTAGGTCGTTTGATACTGGGCAGATGTTAGACTAACTGCTGAAATCTTATTATTATAACTAATGTAATTACTAGTATTTTCAATTTAAGGCTCAATTATTATGATTATCAATTATGTTTATTAGTTTAGGCCTACATCATGACATGTTTAGATCGACAGACAGACAGACAGACAGACAGACAGACAGACAGACAGACAGACAGACAGACAGACAGACAGACAGACAGACAGACAGACAATCTATAACCGGAGATAAAAAAGGCAGTGCAATAATGAATGTACAAGGAGGCATACGTAACATCATATAATGACAATACTGAATAAATATGTGCATATATTGGTGCTGAAATAAAGTAATAATAATAATAATAATATTCTAATAATCATTTTATTAATATAGCACTTTTCACGCCGGTGGAAGCTCAAAGTGCTTTAAAGACAGGTGATGAAATTTAGTTATACAAGAGATCATTAGCATTTAATTAGAACTGGAAGAAAATGAAAAAGATTAAATTACAAGATAAACAGAGACGTTCAGTTTTAATTTAATTTAACTGACCGCTAACTTAGAGATACATTTTTAGGTGCTTCTTAAAAGTGAGTACTGAGCTTGACTGTCAAATAAAAGGTGGAATTGAGTTCCACAGTTTAGAAGCATACTAACTGAAAGAGGCCTCTCCATGTTTTCTGTATTTTACAGAGGGTGTCTGTACAGAGGCCACTACCTGCAGATCTTCGATTACGTGCCGGAACAACAGACAGACGCTCTGTGATGTAAGCAGGTGCTAGGTTGTTTTGAGCTTTAAAAGACTAAGTAGCAGAACCTTGAAATCTATCCTGAATGATACAGGCAGCCAGTGCAGCTCTTTCAAAACGGGAGTGATGTGATCTGTCTTTTTTTTTCTTTGTTTTTGTTAGGATGCACGCTGCTGCATTTTGTACGAGTGTAGGAGATATATAGTTCTCATAGGTAAAAAGAGCATTACAGTAGTCAAGTCTGCTTGAAAGAAATGCATGAGCAAGTTTCTCTGTGTCGCTGAGAGACAGAAAAGGCTAAACACAAGCAATATTTCTTAAATGATTTTTAAAAAAGTGTCTGAAGTGACTAAGTGTGGAGTGTCCAGACATGCAAGACGTGCAATAAGGTGTTCAAAAAGTGCAATATGTACAGTAAGGTGTCCTTACATGCAGATAGATGAAATAAACCTATGATTTAGCATGAGAGATTCATGTCTGGGTAGACTGCTACTGGCTGCTTTCAGCTGATGGCTTGCATAAGTGAGTCAAAAATGAGGAAAATGACAACTATTATAAACTATATGCCTCTAACTAATTCTGGGGCTGCAGTAAGATAAGGACAAAAATAATACCAATTGAAAACTTGATGACAGTGACATTGTGGGCTACAGTTTAGTTTGGACTGTTACAGTTAAAGACAATTTGGCAAAAAATTACATTTACTGTTCCCCTCCACACTAAATGCAGTTGATTACCACCAAAAGTTTTGGCATCTAAAGTTTGGTGTTTACATTTTCCAAGATATTCATATCATCATTATACTGTCAGATATGACACATAAGACTGACAAGAGAAAGCCCATTGGCTTTTAGTATGTGTGCTTGGTTTTTTGAGATGAATGTGTGAAGAACAATGTGTGAACATAAACCTCTATTATTTCTTAGCTACATTTTTTGTCATAGCTTTAGCATAAAACTAAAGAAGCAAAACTCAGACACCAACCACATCTTCAACAAAACTTTGCCATAGTTGTGTACAACAAAATATCGTTTCATGTTTGAAAGTCACACACGGCTCAAACACAACTCATTCAGGCGTGCATGCACTTGTGATAGAAAAACACACCTGGGCACGCTGGTCAGGTATGTCAGCACATTGTGAAACTCCTGCTCTTGCAGCTCACTGAACGCAGGGAACTCTGGGAAGATGATGATGGGGCTGCCATTCTCCCCTCGACCTCCTGAGAAATGAAGGAACAAAACAGGAATGCAGTCAATGTTTAAGTCTGGTAGGGTTTTTTTTTGCACAACAATTTTTCAACTTAATGATTTTCAGTGTAAACAATAATTCAGCGTAAACAGTTTTTCAGCAAAACAGTTTTACAGTGAAAATAGTTTTATTATATAGTTTTTTGCTGTGAACAGTTTCAGGGCAAATGTTTTTCCCATTAATATAGTTTTAGAGATTAAATTTTAATGCAAATAGTTCATGTAAACAGTTTTCCAATTAAACCGGTTTTAGTACAATTTGTTTTATAGCATAATGTTTTCCAACCGCTTGTAGTGCAAATAGTATTTTTAGATATATGGTTGTTCAGTGTAAACACTTTTCCAGTTATACTTTTTTCCAGCACAAACAGTTTTTGTGTAAACAGATTTCCTTCTGTACAGTGACGTATTCCGAGTGGTATTACGGTGTTAGGGAGGTCTCTGAGTTAGCTGAGCATTCTCTCGACAATAGCGGGGGCTATAGAAGGGGGTGAAAGATGATATTATTGGTTAATATTATTTTGCCCACTGATGCACGTGACACAATCTGATGCAGGTGACACAATCAAAAATCAGAACATGATTAAAAGTCACTGTTTTGATGGAAGATTACAGGAAAAAAGGAATTCTGTCTTTTAAATGATGTGATGAACTGTGTTTAATATGCCAGGGACAGGAACCAGGGACAGGAACTGAAAAGGCCAATTTTGATTTCAGATAGACTTTAAAGCTAAACCAGCCAGCAGGGGGCGCTTTCACATCTCCCACTGAACTACAGGGAATCTAACAAAAGCGGTTTACTGGTCATTCCGACGGACAGAATCACAAAGTAGAAGGTCAGTGAATGGAGGAGATTTTACTGGGCTGTCTCTGGATGAATGATATCACTCTCCTCACACATCCTAACATCCTAACACAAAGCAAAGCCTGACGAGCTGCAGTCAATGTGGAATTAGAATCATAATCCTTTTATTGGCCCAGTACTCACTGAAAATTGTATGGGTGAAGTCAGGGCTTACATAGATTAAACATACAATAGCAAATGTATTATACTTGTGCCACATCGTTCTGCTCTCCTTCCTCACTCACAGACAAACTTAGATCGATGTATCCTGACACATTAGAGGACAACTGAGGATTTTGAAATTGTGAGTTCATCAGAGGGACCCTCATAACCTTGGGGAATTAATGATGGTTTGCCAATATGAATGAACCAAAAATTGAACCACAACACTGCAAAAAGCTAAAAATGTCTTACTGTTGCTGCTGTCAGGTTTGAAACATTTCTGTTTATGCTTATGAACACATACAATAGTTAGTAGTTATAAGTAAAAAAAAAACAAAAAAAAAAAAAAAAAACTGTGTGTGTAAATGTGATGTGGATATACATTAAATAACAAATACTGGTTTTCCCCTCACTGTACACACAACATTCATCTCTTTCACACTCGCACTCAGAGATACACACACACACACACACACACACACAAATAGACAATGAATGAAATGTGGAAGGTCTGTGATTGATTAGGATGCTCAACACACAAATACAGTTGTGATTAGTTGGAGACCTCAATTGCAATCACAATGACAAAATAATTGGTGTGTCTGTGTGTGAGAAAGAGAGCGAGAGCACACTAATGGAGCCAGATCTCTCGGTCTTTCTCACACACTGACACTTTCTAGCCGTGTTCATTTCATACACCCCACACACTGCACTTCTTCTCTTTCTCTCTCTGTGCAAAGGACACTGCTGTCCAATCAGTCATCATCAGTACAGAACTACAGAGCAGCTCCATCTGCACACACTGTGTGAGAGAGATGGAGGGGGCCAATACGAGGTTAATTTGGCCCTCTATTCTGCCCTCCATAAATATACATACACAGACTCACTCTGTCTCTCTTTCTCTCATGGAATGGACCAATGGAAATGCTCTACAAAAGCTCGGCATGAAATCTTACATAAAACGTTATTGTCCTGTAAAATTACTAGTATGAATATATTTTTGTTCACATATAAAAATACTTGGGCTTTTATAAGTGCTACAATTACAGTGTGTCAGATTCTACTTCCTTGTAAATAGTGTAGTTTACGTAGTTTCAGTGCAGTAATAGTTTTACATTTAAAAATTGAATCTACTCAAATCCAACACTTTTCGTTTGTTCCTGAGGCCCACGTAAAGTTGCACTACGTAAGATTTGGGAATGTGGAGGAAGTTGTAAGTTGTGCCTCAGACTCCTTTCCTGACCGTGAATCTGATGATTGTGAGTGCTGAAAGAGCTGTCAAAACCAGTCTTGTTTACAAAACTTGGTTACATTCTTTTTGAGTCTGTGTATGACGATAATACATAAAGACACATCACGTGGTCCAAAAAACCTCTGTAAAACATGACTCAACACCACTGACTTATAATTCAGACTGTACAGGGAGACTCACAGCATATATATATATATATATATATATATATATATATATATAGTATAAAATAGAAAATATAAAATTATAATATAATAGTGTGTGTGTATATAAATATATATATATATATATATATATATATATATATATATATATATATATATATATATATATATATATATATATATTACACACACACACACACACACACACACACAAATGAGCTCTGTTCTTATTAACTGCCCTGTATTGTTCTCTTACTCAAAAAGCAGTCCAGGCTGAAACTCTCCTTATAACTTCAATGTGAGATGACTGTGGAACAGGCTGATTTAAGTAAAGGTTTTAATGACTTCACAAAAACAATGATCTCAAAATGGGTCATTTTTGCTTTCCATTTACAGATTCTATTGACTAGAGAGTGAAAGATACTTTATCAAAATTTAATGTTTACACACTACAGTAAAAACAAAAAAGCACAGAAAATGTAGTTGTCCTTGACTGTTCAATGTATGAAATAGAAATAGTCTAAAAATACTTAATACATTAATGTACATTAAAAGAATGCCCCCCCCCACATTTCTCCTGAAAACATTTCTTGCTACAACAGCAAGGATTTGCCAAAACATCTACAGACTCAAGTATAATTTGCTTGCAAACAAAACAAAACAAAAACAAAACAAAAAACAAATAAATAATTCAATGAAATTTGTAAACTGACTGGTTGTAATCAACCAAGAAGACTATAGCAGAATAGCCGACTGTTCTGTTTAACAGGGATGGCCGTAAATGAACTGCAGAAAGAAAAAACTGATGAAAGGCTAGATTTAAAAACCAAGAGAGGAAAGGCCGAAACAGAAGAGAGCTGAATAAACATTTTCAGGGTCCAGTACTGGAGGTCTGTCATTTACTGCGGGTGGAGTAAAAGCAAGACCAGTGAACGATCTCTCTTTCTCTCCCACACACATGCGTGCGCAAACACACACACACACACACACACACACACACACACACACACACACACACACACACACACACACACACACACATCAAAGAAACAGGACCACAGAAACTGATTACACTCAGTCAATGACCGCACAGCCTGGTCCTAAGAACAGCCCCCATCATTAAGAAAACATTAAACATAACAAAAAGACTTCTGAAGCACCAACCACTGGACAAACCAAAGATGAAACCATAGTAACCCCTAATTCCATCACACATTTTTCTTGCATTTTATTTTCTCCTTCTGAGATCCCCTTAAAATGTTGGTGTGGTTTTATGAACCAAACCAGTCATAATTCATTTTTACTTGAATATTTCCAACCTCTTTTTATCCCTTGTTACTGTGCCTTTGGGACTAATATACGTAAATGAGCTCTGTTCTGACTTCAGTGTAAGTGGGCAGAGTTAGACTGCTATAGGCTGATTTATGTAAATGTGTTGGTTTTTGTGACATCACAGAAATAATGAATTTAAAAAATGCTTCATTTGCAATATAAAACCAACATCCACAACTTTCAATGTCACTCACTTGCTCTCCCACTCTCCATCCTTCACACACTAACACTCTCTCGCAAACATTCCCACTATTTCATGTATTCTCACACTTCTTGAGGCTTAAGGCTTCAGTTGCCATTCACATACCGACACACTGCCACACACTCTCTTGAATCCACACTGCCGAGTGTGGTTACCATGCACATCGCTGTGGCAACCCTAAATAATTCAGTAGTGATCTCAGACAGGCAACCTTATCTGAGCTCTGACAGGGACAAATGTAGGTATGGACTTGTATTCTGTAGCTCTGTGTATATATTCATATGCAAAAGTTTGAACACCCCCGCTCAAGTTATACAAGTGAAAACAGCTGACATCCTCTCCGGAGATCAAACTTTTCAATTTTCTGCCATTTTCAGTGCACATCTCGATTTATTTGCTGAGTTTAACACATAAAATAAACATAAAATATAGAATGTGCCACAACTTTTGTGACAGTGTGTTAAATTCAGCGAATACACAAAAAAAATGTGTATTAAGAACTGTGTTTTCTGTAGAGGATATGTTAACTTTTCACTTAGAAAATCGACAAAATATAATTTTACCAGGGGTGCCCAAACTTTTTATTTAGGCCTGGGAGATATCTAAAAATAACTAGCATATATTTTTAGTTCTAGTGACATCAACAACAATGGCCCCAACACACACCCCAATACACATGGTCCGCTGCATTTTAGACCTACTTTGTTCTATTTTTGTTTTTTAATCATTAACTGTTTATGAAAATCTTTAAAAAATGACATAATAATCAGTATACCAGCATTTAAAAAAAAAACTACCTCACCTGTTGTTTTAATAGACATTACTTACCACCTTTCCAGCTAGAGCTACTTGTAAATTATCAACCACCCTTTTACTCAGGCCTATACTGCATATAACTATATTAGTTAATAAGGTGGCATAGCATAGAGGGGGAAAAAAAAACCAAACAAAAAAACATTTTCTATTTGGAGGTTCCAAACCATAAACCCTCAATTTTACCTTTTTAAAGAAAGAGAGTTCTATTAAAATCAAATTATCAGATTGATCACAAATTTAATTCAAAAACCATCATAAAAAAAAAAAAAAAAAAAAACGTTTTTATGTCACTGCTGAAACACAGTTTTAGTCATTAGGCCTACCCTCTTCTAACCACACCCTGTCCCTCGTGGCCTCATGGTGAGCAGTTAGACGTCACTGTTTTGAAGTACATGTGTCCCAAAGACTGATAATGATTGTGTAACATTAAGAATTGTTGCTCCCGAAAAACACATTTGCTGCAATTGAGCAATTTGTGTGTGTGTATGTGTGTGTGAGAGAGTGAGAGTGAGAGTGAGAGTGAGAGTGAGAGTGAGAGAGAGAGAGAGAGAGAGAGAGAGAGAGAGTCTTGTTTCAGGGTCTTGTTGGATGTGTGCGAGAGTTTCAGGGTCTTGTTGGGAGCCTTTTGATGTTTGAAAATGGGATGCGTGCAAAAGACAAGAACCCAATTTGTATTTAGTTGTGTGTGTGTGTGTGTATGTGTATATGTGGGTGTCCACGGTGGCACTTTTGCTCTATCTGGCACAGATCCTGCTAAAGTCCACTTTTATAAATAAAACGTGCTGAGTCTGCACTCCTAACTCAACTACAACACGACATACCACTCTGAGTCAATGCAGCTTTAGCCTGATCTATAAATACACTGCTACGTATGAGCGCTTAGTCATACCTAAAAATTGTGAACGGCTCAAATATCACTTTCTAAGACTGATGTTCAGCTCTACAGGGCCCTGAAATGAGCTGAGTGGCAGGAGGTGCCAAATGAAGATTAATACACTCACTGGCACTTTACTAGGAACACCTTCCTTGTGGTGTACAGTGAGAGTCTGTAGCCCATCTGCTGATGCAGTTTATGTTGGCCATTCCTTAGTCCTCCATCAATGGTTCCTGACCACAGAACTACCCTCTGCATAGCAGTAATCCAGTAACATTGCTATGCCCAATACATTCATAGAGGCAGCACACACGCTACCATAACACTGCCACTGTCCCTGCTGTGTTAAGAATGATCCACCATCCAAATATGAGGGAGAACTGCAGAAACAGCTACAATAGTTGGAAAAATGCTTGCCAGTCTTTGTATGTACTGTACAGTTTCACTCACTGTTTTATACTACAGCAAAAACACCAGTTTAACATAGTCACTAAAACATGAGGTTTAGATAGACAGAGACAGACAGACAGACAGACAGACAGACAGATAAGGCTTTATAAGTTAGGCTTTACATAAAAAAGGCTTTACAAAAGTTAATTTTATGTTTATACTGAATTAGAATTTTATTTACGCTCAGAAATGGCACTTTTTTCTTTTTTGAAAGAAAATTTTGTCATTAAAAAAAAACAAAAAAACATTTTGCTTGCTTACAAGAATAACATAAGTGAAAACAGTAAACTATTTTCAAGTCATTGTTCAATAAATGCTATGCCGTCTGAATGAATACACATTAGACAGTGCTGCTAACTAGGAGAGAGAAGCTAGTTGGCAATAGCTTAGTCAGCATGACAACAGCTCTGCTCACCACAGATGTTTGATTTGGATGTCTATAGCGCTAACACAAGTGTAAATGATAATGACTCAAGTCTGAGGGAGTGAAGCCAAGCAAATGACACTGAAGGGACAGAAAGGCAAAGAAAACCTGTTCTGGATCTGTAGCTTGACTGGCTAACTTAACATTAACTTAGGGAGCAGGCTTCAGACCCAAACAGTGTCGCACACCACAGTACAGGTTTGATTCTGACTAGTGCTCAGCTGACACAAGTGTAGATGAAACAATGTCAGAGAGCAAAATTCGAGCTGCTGGTACTGGAGTGACAGAAAGCTGAAATCAAACCTGTTCTGTGGTGTTTGGATCTGTAGCATTTTTGCTAAACTAGCAAGAGCGTAGTTATTAGGCCAAACTTGCTACACCACAGCACAGACTTGTTTCCAGCTAACTGATGCTAAAATGACACACATTTGAGCACAAAATCAAGTATGGTGTTATAGTAAATGTCAAATTTAAGTGTGTTCTGTAGGGTGTATGTAGCTCTCAGCCATCGCTAAGTCAATTTCATTAGGTTTTTCTTGCCTCTGTTTTTCCCTTCTTTCTATTAGCTCTTACTGTCTTCTACCTCACAGGAAAGAATACAACAGAGCCAGTTTATGAAAAGCCTGGCCACTTCCTATTTCTGTCATTATATCAAAAACACTACTGCAAAATGTCAGAGGGTGTCCACGAGTATGTCCTCAAAGAATCGGAGTAAATGGAGCTAAGCGGCTAAAAACGAAGAAAGTTAAAATAGTTTCTCATCGCATACCCAGAACTTTCCTTTAATTATCAGCACCTATTTTCTACTACCTCACAATAAGAAATACACATCATACAGTGCGAGTGTGTGCTGTGTCAGATGTCATCTGCTCACAAAACATTGATATCTCCATACCTTTTTTGTTTCTTTGTAATCACTTTGTTTATGGGTGATTAAAGTTAATACTGCTGTTGTTGTAGCTGCTTACAAATTGGATCTCAGTGGCTACACTGTTCATGTAGATGTTCTTCTTCCTATTATCATCGTTTCCCTGTGCTTCCCTGAGGTGGTCACAGATAGGCAGTAGAGATAGTGTGGATTCCATGAGTGAATTCTAATATGTGGTTAGCTGGTAAGGTACAAAGGAGGTCTCACCTGAAAGGAAGGCAAAGCCTTTACTGAGGTCAGGGCCGATGTCTGCGGCACAGAGTGGACTGCTCTCCTGCTGCATGATCTCATCTGCATAGAGAGAGAATTGTAGCATGAATAACATACAATAGAAGACTGCATTACATCTGATTCAAATTTTACCCTCAAGAAAAATTGCAAATATGCAGGTTGTTTCAGGGCAGAGGCGTGTTCACATTAATGAGATACATAGATCAAAAACATGGCACTAAACTGTCCAACAAAAAGATCTGAGCCATAAATCAGAACAGATCAATAAGGTTTGTAATGTCAATGTAGCCCAGTTATACTAAGGTTCATGCCTGAGGCTCATTCACCTATCCACCTGACAAGAGAATAACTCAAACAGCAGTTACAGATATTACTGCAAATTACTCCATGGTGGGCTGGAAAAGCCTGACATTATAATAAGAAGGAGGAGGAAAGAGGGAGATCAGAGGAGTGGGGAAAGAGGAGATAAGGGAGAGAGAGAGAGAGAGAGAGAGAGAGAGAGAGAGAGAGAGAGAGAGAGAGAGAGAGAGAGAGAGAGAGAGAGAGAGAGGGAGGGAGAGGGAGAGGGAGAGGGAGAGGGAGAGAGAGAGAGAGAGAGAGAGAGAGAGAGAGAGAGAGAGAGAGAGAGAGAGGGAGGGAGGGAGGGAGAGGGAGAGGGAGAGGGAGAGGGAGAGGGAGAGGGAGAGAGAGAGAGAGAGAGAGAGAGAGAGAGAGAGAGAGAGAGAGAGAGAGAGAGAGAGAAAAAATGGTATTATGATTTCTGCCCTGAGAGAGAGAAATGGATTAGCCTAAGCAGCTTTACACACTGCTGTTGCACTGCATGTGTGCAATGATGAAGCAGATGTGCACTGGATTCATGTGGATGAACTTCAAATAGACACACCTACCGTGTGCGTGTGTTAGTATAAATGTGTGCAGATTTGAGGAAGTTACAGAGCTGCTGCAGAGTAAATACAGCACACAAACATTAGCCACTGCGAACACACACATGACCTATCAAAGATGAACCCTCCTCCTGCCACCCCTCTCACACACACACACACACACACACACACACACACACACACACACACTTTAATAAGTTAGCTGGAAATGGATGAAGGCCTGGAGTATTACATTTGATGACAGAAACGTAAGAGAGAGTTTACAGACAGAAACTAGGTCACACATTAAAATATCAACCCCCTACCTCCTCACATATAAGTACAGACACCCACCTACACCAATACCAATGTATTCAGTTATTATCATTGCTATCACTGAGGTCCAACACACTGTGACACTACCCAAGACATACATAAAAACACCTACCCACACTGAAAGCAATTTTACACAACTGTCATCATAGCCCTTGATTACTCAGGTCCAATCACAGGATCAATACTGATGTAACACAACAGTAACAACAAAATCACTGAGGTCCAACACAGTAACACTGTGTATATCCTGCAAAGTAGTAGACGTGCATGGCCAGCCCAACATTTGTCTCTCAAAAAGAGTGAAACAGAAAAAAAAAAAACAATAATTCGAGAGTGTAGTTGCTTTGTATCAGCCTAAAGCTCAGTGCCAATTATTTCAGGAACAGACTGCATTGGGTTTTGTCCACCCATCCACCCACCAACCCACCCACACACACCCACTCACCAGTTTACACCAGCAACAGCTTAAAGTGTGTACAAACACAATGTCATAATGCACATTTATTATCCAGCGATACAGGCCAGGTCATTTTAAAGCCTTTTGGGTGAAGCTCTGACCAGCAGCAGGGCTGAATGGATTATGCAATTCTGGCCAGCAACAGCAGAACAACAAACATAGAGCAATTTATGATGAAACACTGCTAATCACAACAAATCACTACTGTGCAAGAAGTGGGTGACTCAAGAGTACTGCTAAAAAGGAGGGTCGTTATAGCATGCAATGACAAACCTGCTCTTTTTATTGTAATGAAGGTATAACTTAAATTCAGTAACACATCTTGAAAATTAAGCTTCTGGCTTCTACAGCAACTTTCAGTTGGTGGGAATATTGCTGAGTGGTATCAATAAATATCAGCATCACAATGCTTTCTGATTATATCATGGTATCAGATGATACTCAAGCTTGCACTAATAAAGTCCTGTTCCCTAAATACTAGTACTGTATGACATTAGAATATGATGGAACAGATGTATTCAGCTTTCTTTTTTTATAAATTACCATCTTACATGTCTACAAAAAGGAAGGTTACTATTTTGCTCATTTTGATGGGTTTTAATCTGTTCTTTCAAGGCAATCTGAAGCATTCCGGTAATGACAGTTAACTGTCAGGCCCTGGAAAGTATGAGTAAATCACACAGCGAAGCTGCTTCATAAGCTACTTTTTCTGAACATGCGTTTTGTTGCACCCCTATTAAAACTCAAAGTTAAAAAGTGTTTTATAAATATTCTTCATTTTATGATTATGATTATTATTATTATGAGGATGATGACATTATTATTATGAGGATTACTTATTATTATACATAAAGTAATTAGGATGTAAATGCAAAAGAGTATAGTGTGAGTAAAAAGCAGACTCTTCATTATTTAACAACACTCAAACATTTAAATCCATCATAACTGTACTTGTAATATAACTGTACTGTAAATATAACTAAATCTACCATCTACCAAAGTACAAAAAGACTTGCTAACAGCTTCGGACTTAAAGCATTAGCCAATTTGTGGTAAGTCTTGGCATGCAGTGACTATTTACCATGACACAAAGTGACCGTTTCCCATTTGATTAACAGGTTGCTGTAGTCAGACCCTTCAGAAGGATTTGAGATAAATGCTGTTGCTATCTAACCTGCTATTAGATTTCATAACAGCACACTAACTCCATGTTTGGTGGTAGAGTGATGAAATTCCACCTGAGACTCCAGCATGACGTCACTACTCATTCAAGAGGTCTACAGCGCAGTGTCTTTGAGAGTAATAGCTAAACAATTACAGTTAATTTAGTTCTGCTCTGGAGCTACGAGGCTTGTAGCTACAAGGTTTCTGACACTGTTAGACATACTGTTCTGTTCTCTATAAAACAAATAAAAACCAAATAGCTAATTCAGCACCACATGGTCTGTGATGATTTACCCAAACAGTTTGCACAATACTCTAATTTGGTAGAGTGTAAACTTACTAGCTACATTAGCCTCCTAGCTCCAGTACAAGATTAAGGAAGGAAGTTTTAGACTCAAAACACGAGAGTCTCATGTAGAAACCATCATTATCACTAACACTAACAGTGTGCTTCACCATGGGCATTGCTGGAGATGAACAGGTGAGAGCTCTAGCTAGCATCCCTACTGAAAGACCAATAAAACCATTAGGATTCAAAGTAGCAAATAAAGTTTCATTGCTTTTCTCGTGCTATAATGATTGAGGCCTTCACCCACAGCGAGTCACATGTGAGACACTCTTGAAACAGCTGTTGGGACTAATGCGCTTTCGCTAACTCTTGACCCACTCTAAGCTGGTTAAGTTCACAGAAGATGCTGGACTGTAACCAGCAGCTCACATGACCAGAAAGGACAAACATCAAGCCTATCCTGTGGTTAAGAGCTCTCTGTTGGTTAGTACTTTGAATAGTCATGGAAGATATTCTACTTTCCAAGGCCACAATACTGTGATTAACGGATCAAGGACATTTTACACACACACAGTGTGATAGAGACATAACACAGACAGCGTTTATGCTTCATGATGACTGCTAGTACTTTTTGACTTGTAATGTTAGAAACAATTAGAGCAAGTCTATTTCAGGGTTACTTAACATCTCATAAGGGTACAATGATATAGGTATCATTTAGGTATCAAGTTTTCATGAAGCTACTAAACAAGCTTCTAGACTTGTTAACCACATCAGTCTTGTAGCTCCAGTGCAAAACACGAGAAACAAAACTGAACACGGAATGTGTATAGGCCATCTTTAAGGTAAGGGAAAAATCCTGCACTTTTTTTTTTAAAGACCATCTGAGATATAAACAAGAAAGCAGTTATAGCCTTTACAAAGTGAACAGTAGCTTTTCTCACACGAATTGCAGACCAGCAGAGATCTAAACTGAGCATTTATTTGGTTCTAAGCTCACCATAAACAGGGGGAAAATTCTAATACTAAACCAGCTTCTTGTTTGAATACAGGACCAGATGCAAACGAGACAAATGGACAACTCTTCCTCATTTGGCCCAAAGGGTCTGTCTCAGTTAAAGGCTCCTATTGATGCTGAAGGAACACGTCATGTGATGGGTGATCTCTACTTTCTGCGCCTGCTGTTTTTCTTTTAAGTGAATAATGAATAAATAGTCATTATTGCCCCTTAGGAAAATAAATTCAATCATAGCACAGTGATTAGACAGCATGGGTGTAACAATACAAGTTCTCAAATTGATTCAGCACTAACCTTTTGGTCATTTTTCCATTTTTCTCAGGGCATGTCAACTACTCCATGATATCAAGAATTGTGCCAAGCTATCACAGTAGGTCAATGTCAATATATGTCCATGACTTTTCTAATCTTTCATAAGCACTTATTAATTAGTGAGTATAAACTGTCAAACATTGTCATCCACTGCTGTGTTAAAGATGTTGCTGAATAACCTTGGTCTCTGTGGCTAAAACGCAGATTTATGTCCAGCTGCTCTAGCTGTCCCTATAGCCACTGCCCTGTAAGCAATGCAACAGCATAAAAACAGTCATGTTTCTTTAGTAGAACTCTATTACTAGAATCCCAAACTGTGAACCTACTTTCTAGAAAAAATTAACAAAAGTATGTGAGCCTTTAGCTTCTGTTACTTGTATTAGCACTGTAGCTACAGTGCAAAGCTGAAAACTAAACAAGTCTTGGCTGATTGACTACATGTGGGGTAAGGGGGGAAAATTGCATCATTTTGATGGTTCGCCTTGCTATAACTTAAGACAACTGCCAGGCCTTATTTGCTGCCAACCGTAAGGCTCAAGGGCTTATTCGTCGCCAAGTCTGTCAGCACCTCGCTCTTGCATTGTGTATCAACAGAGAAGCATCGCCTCGGGTGCTAAACAAAACCGCTTTCACCATGACTGAGAGCCACAGAGCTGCAGCCTATGGCTGGGTCGGCTTGCCAAAGCCTTCCAGCCGTGCATTCACAGAGCGATTCAGTGGCGCCTGGAAAGCAGCGTCTAAACAAATTCAAAGAAAAGTAGGCCTAGCTTACACACTTGGCCCCTAATGCTATTCAGCTGAGCAGTGAGTAGGCCTATTTCTTTACAATCCCTTCCATTTTTAATGCGAGACTCGGATGGGTGTAGGCATGAGCCATCCTCCAAGACTAAAATCTGCTGTTTCTAGGACACTGATGGTGCCCTGACTGAGGTGCCAGAATGGCTAATTGATCAAAATGGCTAATCATTCAAGAGCAAGATTGCTAAGAAATTTCCACACAGATTCCACACAAATTCCTTAGTTTTTTAAGTGTACAAAAGTTCTCACCTTTGCTGTGCTTCTGTCTCCTGGTACAAGAAAAAAAGGCTAGCATCTTTTCTCTCACTCGCACTCTCTACTAATGTGTCAAATGTCTGCATTATTTACAGGCAAGTGCTCGTTACTAGAACATATAATACGTAGAACTGCGTCACTTCCAAAATAACATGCATGCATATGACAAAGATGCATATAATTTGTAGCATGGAAAAGCACATCATTCAGAACATCACTATGTTGTTTTGGTCATGTTCTCACAAGCAGTCCAGGTTAATCACATGTCAGTATGTTGCTAAAGACCGCTCAGACTATATCGTGTTACAGCTTGTCCGAACTACAAAGAGTACAGGTGAGTGTGCTGGGGGGTGGAGGGGGCAGGTGAGCTATTTACACACCACTACAGCTGTTCTGATCATGAGTGTGTGCTTGTTCTATTACACAGCCTATGTAATACTGTGTATAGCATGGCTTTCCTATGACATGCAATGTTGGCTGCATGTGCGCCTGGAATTATCGGAAAATCCAAATTCCCGACTTAGACTAGCATTCAAAAGTTTGGAATCATCTGTCCTATTGCTACCTTTTTATGTACAAAAATAATTACATGTATAATAGCATATTATAGCATTATTATCTTCCTTGGGATCTCCTTTTTAAATATGATGAATTCTTCATGTTTTATTTTATTATAACCTTAGCCTACGGCTTCCTCTGGTCCTACTAATTATTTGAAAGCTGTGAAATTGCACAAGACTAGCATATTAGAATCACTTCATACACTTGCCTGCATTCAAATTGGTTATATATGGTTGAAAGCAAACGTTTGAAGCACAGTCAGTAAAACAATGGGTCACAATATAGCTAAAACAAGCCATAAACATTTTCTAACATCTGTAACTAGCTGAACTGTGTACATTTTTACAATGTGAAAAAAATGTTAGGAAGATCCCAAAACAGATGAGGCAAAACAGCTAACTTACTAGTTTCTGACTACAAAGCACTTGAATACAAAGACTGCAAGTGGTAAATAACACCTCCAAGGACCGTATGAAGGCAACGTTAGACTAGTTGAGTAGTAAATTCACTAGTGAGCACTGGTGGCAGCAGTCAGCAAGTCAAGGGCAGTGTCTGAAACACAGCGGCAGTAAAACCTGCAGTGACCAGGCAGGAGAGAACAGACACAACCTTTATTGTTGGAATAGCAGTTAGCAAATGCATAAGGATCTCATTTACTCACTAGCGTTACTAGGCCTGTATCTCAATTCAGAAGGCTTACTGGGTAGGGATATGAGTAGGGATACAACTGCTTGCTACTAGCATTTAACTTGAACATTTTTTTGGTTCATCAAACTGAAAAATCATACACAGATGCATGGAAAGCCAGAGCCAGTTTAAATTCTCCATGAGAGGCGATTCTAAAAGCTGTGGCGATTGTAGTTCCCAGTTTACATCGGACAGCCTTGAAAATCTCACACTATGAACTGAAGCATCTACTGCTAAAACCAGGCCCTGTTAGCAAGCTACTAACAAAATATAGGCACACTCATTTATTTTCTTATTGGGATGACTAGTAGACTACTTTTTTTGAATGACTGGCTGACTAGCTGTGTAACCTTAACACACACCAGATTTTTGGGCTTAAGATTCTTACTAGACTTTTTCAAAAATGTTCAGGGTGGTCCATCAGCAGCACAGTGGGTGATCATTAAGCATCTGTGAATGTCTGGTACAGCATGGGCAGGAATGCACACACACATATCGCTACCAACTGCCAGAAGCAAATGTGGCCAGCGCCATATCGCCAATATCAGCCTGAGCAACTGCTAACAAACTGGAAATATTGGCAGCTGTGTGTGTATCACTGGTTTTATAGAGCCTCCATCTGCTATGCTATAGGGATACGACACAGACATACACACACAGACACAAAAGCAGAAGGGGGTTTGGTGGGATATTAATAACTGGGTCAAATGCCTTACATTCCCCATGTCTCATCTATACTCATTCACCAATAACACTATAATAATGTACTACAATATTTACTTTCTGCTTTGTGTGCAAGACAAGGAGTCATGTGCAAGACAGTGGGTCATAGTTCAATAATACATGTGTGCTTATTAACTGTATATTTAAAAAGTATATTATTTTTTGCACAGAGTTTGAAAATGGCAGCTGCTGTTAACATTACATGAACATTTCATAACTAATGGACCGACAAAACAGACAACAGACTAAAATGACCAGAGATACAAATGTTACAACAGTGACAGTAAACAGCACTATTCATAATCACGTCAAATTATTCGTTAGTCGTTTACATTAAACTACATATTAGTCATTATTCAATAATAACTTATACAGTGTAGATTAAAATATTAACTAGATATGGGAACATAAACTGATGTTTTTTCACTATCTGAAGTTGGGGACAGCAAAATAGTATGGCATGGAAAAACCAGCCCTTGTTATTTAAATACAAATGATCCATTTATAGTTATAAAATGACTAAGTAGCTAGTCACTACTATGAATATGATGCATTCTGCACATTAATTTGATTACAAGTTCATTCTGGATGCTGTACAGCTTCCTACATCTTTACAGCTTCACAACAAATTGTCTGAAACCTATAGAACATTAAGATCATATTAAGATCATTTACAACATGTGTCAGCAACAAATTTGGATTCATGTTATTAGAGAAAATGATGAGGCCTTAGATCAGACCTCCACAAATATAACCACACAATATTTACCCTTTGAATGGCCAGGACCCACTGGCAGGTCCAAACTTTTAACACACACTTCCAAACCAACTCAACCAGCTTTAATTGTAGTCCATGTAGCTACCAAATAATGGGTCTCAACACAATAAGACTGGGATTTTAAGGAGTTGAGCACCTGATCTGATACTGAGTTGTTTCTGCAGATTTAAGCCTTTAATTTTTGTCGGACAATTCAAAAACACAGGTACTTGCAGGCAATTCACATGAAACCCTCACATAAAGAAGTACATGTGTATACTGTGCAATGAGGAGATTTGCATGTGTTTGCAAATCTCCTCCAACTCCAACCACAAATAGCCACTATGTATTCCACACATCCAATTTCATTTTATTTTTATATATAATGCAACATAATACATTATCTGTACATGGTGTGGATTGTGTCGACACAGGCCCACTCGTCTCAGCCTTTTCTTTTGTGTTAAAACTAGTGCTACAGAAAAATGTGCAAGCTAAATAAGTGATTACATTTAAATGAAAGCTGGATCGAGTATTTTCTGGTGCAAGATGTGTTTTTAATTACTGACACGGAACATACATGGTTGTATATTTGCCATTTCATAGTATTTATAAGAATTAAAAAAAAAATCCAGAAATTCTGAACATATTCAGCAAGTATAAGGTAGTTAGTCAGGAACTTCTCTAAGGTAGATTCACAGCTACAGTACGTCCAAATACAGTACGTTCAGGTACAGTGTGTGAATAGTATTGAGAATTCACATGCAGGACTCTATGTGTGGCAAAAAAGTGGAACAATGCGTTCACGCTCCAGCAGTGGGTCACTATGCTGGCCGGCTCACTGAATGCAAAATTTGTTTGTCGCGACAACATGAAGAAAGCGTGCTACTGTTTGTTACTTTCTCACGTCACAGCCAGACATGCATACACAGTGAGGGAGGTTTCTTAAGATCTCTAGTCAGAGGGGTAAAAAACCCACATACTGTTCATAACAAGCAAGGATTTCAAATTCAGTGCATGGATTCAAGTTATGCTGCCTACAGTATATGTAAGGGATGGTGGTGGTTATTAAAATATATGTATTGGCAAACTCATCAGTCTTCATTTATTTAACTGAATATTCAAATGTGCAGTCAGGGAGATGTCTTAATATTGCTAGTCAGAAGCAAAAAATAAAAAAAACCACATGTATCAAGTTATATTGTAGTCCTGAAATGAGTTTTTGACTAAATGTGTGGGCCGAAGCACAGGAGAGAATGATAAAGTGATGATATATACAGAAATATCCAAAATATAAAAAGGCAGAATTGCACAGGTTCAGTTTGTGTGACTCCAGGTTATCATTTCTGAAGGTTGGTTGGCATGTTAATCTCATAAGCTGGTGGTTGGGATAGTGTAGTGGTTAACACCTCTGCCTTCTACACTGTAGACTGGGGTTCAATCCCCACCTGGGCAAAACACCCTGCACTATACCAATAAGAGTCCTTGGACAAGACTCCAAACACCACCTTGGCCTACCTATTTAAAAATGATCTAATTGTAAGTCACTCTGGATAAGAGCGTCGGCCAAATGCCATAAATGTAAATGTAAATAAGCTTAAAACACAAACGGTCATTCACAAAATCAACCCACACAGGATGAAAATAACTTCCTATGTTAGTTACATGTAATAAATGAACACCAACACTGATTTTTTTATTTTTCATTACTATAAGAAATACTTTCTGATTGGGATGTTTTAATACTATCTGTTTACAAGGTGTTGATATTTAAACAGTAAAAATGCTGAAATATGCTATATATTTACCTCAGATTGTCACATGCTAGCATTTTAGCATATTCACAAGCAAACCCTTCAGCCACACTGCAGGCTTTACTTAACACAATTCAGCCCCGTTGAAAAGCTCTCAACAGGCCAAGGGAAGCACATGGAAAGCACAGCCACTGCTAAGCTAAAAACATGCAAATTCCAACTGATGGGCCTCCACTTGTCAGCACTGTGGCACTACCATTTTGAAACTATGGTGATTCTATGTTGCAAAGGCAGAGCCAAGGCCGCGGTCGAGGCTGTGCGGTGACTGACAGCTTGGCTCTCAGGCTTAAGCTCATGATAGCAAAGCAAGCTGGAACCAAAAGACACCTTTGGTGCCAGTCCAAAGTGGCTGTTGGAATTTAAACCCTTGTTGAGGCCAAAGCTGGACCATATGGTCATAGGAGAAAGAGGAACTAATGCACGCTAATGTCAACTGACCCAACCATCTCAAACAACAGCAAGGGAGAGAGAAAGAGAACAGTCTGCTGGACAGCGTGTTGACTTTGGAGACGAGGCTAAATTTGAAAGTAAACAAATTCTGGCCAATAAGAGACAAGCATGTGTAAACAGAGATCTCTACAGGATGATAAAAGGTGAAGCTAAGGTGGCGATCAAGGCTAAATGCAAAGGGTGAAAACATTCAGTTTCACAGTACAATAAAAAGACGGCAACTAAACTTACTTTACAGTTTAGTACTGGCATTATGGGAAAATTATCAAAATTGTACATGCTCAAAAACAAACACAAACAAAAGCAAGCAAAACAACATTTTGCACACAAACATTCTGAGTGCAATATGTTTAATTTATATTTTGATATATACAGAAAACATATACATATATTCACAGGGACTGGGAAAAGTAACATTTGACAAAGTAACACAAATGTAACCACTGAAATGCCCAAAGTAAAGAATGCGATCATACAGATAACATGCAAATCAATAGAACAATTTCCAGGAAACATATGAATGCACATGAAGATATGACAAACATGACATCCACAAGTATAAAACACAGACACCACACCCTTCCATTCTGACCATTTATTTGCCTACGATCAACAGACAGACTGCAACCCAACTCAACTGAGAACAATAGATCAAAACGAACAAATGAAGTCTTTGCTATGATCCAAACCAAACTTTCAAATTCCACAGTCAGAAAGATGAGTATGACATTCAAGTGCACCTTCAAAACACAAGGTGTTGCTGAAGTATCTAAGCATCTTGTATATTCTGTACACCCCCTCTATATGTACTAACTTCATCTAATATACAGAGAGAATTTGCACAGTTCTTTCTGGTTAATGCTTTCTTTGCGGTAAACCATTAACTGAATCTGTATAGTTTCATAGTAGTTCCAAACTAATTAAGTAATTCCAAACTTATATGTATTAAGATTAAATTACTAAATAATCTCCCAAGAATTTAAAGGTCAAAGTTCTACATAGGTCACCTGAGCTCCTCATGGGCAGACTGAGACCAAAGTCTTTTAACCAAAGTCTTGGTTAAAAACTAAATAGAACTTTGGCAGTGATGCTTTAAACTTTCCTCATATTATTTAAAAAAAAGAATTAAAAAGTTCTTCGAAGTCAATCTGCAACCAAAGTGTTCTGTGCACTAAACGTCTTCTTTGGTAAAATTTGAAGAGAAACGGAAATGTTAAATTATGAAATAGTTCAGATTTGTACGATTTTTGAGTCCTAAAATTCAGTAAGTATGGGATCACTAATGTTATTAATAGTAAGCTAAATATAATTGGTTTCTGTAATAATGTATGTATTTAAAAATAGTGATACTATGTACTTGCTTACTTTCATTATTTCTGCAAAAACAGCCCACTTTGAATTCATCATTTTTCTGTGACGTAACAAAAACCAAGACGTTTACCTACAGGACCTTAGCCCCGCCCACTCATTTTGAAGTTAAAAGGAGTGTTTTATCCCAGATTGCTTTTTTGGATGAGGCACAATACAAGGCAGCCAATCAGAACTGACATTACTTACATATATCAGTCTTAAAGACTTATTGGATAGTCAGACTTACTGGACGGCCTGTTTAACTGTAAGTGACAAGATGTAAAACTGTCATATACACATGAATAAGGGCTGTTTTTGGTACATAAAACAATACATAAATTAAGCAAAATGCAGAAGTCAATTGTAGGATTCCAGTCTTTTAATAAATGAGTACTAAAGGTTTAGTCTAGTTTCTCTGTCTCCTACCTGTCATCACTTTGAGCTGTAGCCATAGTCGAGTGATGTCCTGGCAGAGCAGGGACACTCTGTTTAGAGCCATCACCACCGTCCTGGGACGCTCACGCCGCTCTTCAGGTGCCCCTATCTGTGGAGCTCCAGTCAGCCCTCATAAGCAGCTAAACACCGAGGAACACACACAGTCCGTCTACGCGCTTCACACAAGCCCATGCCGTCTAGCTCACACACATATGCGGATGGACAAACTCGGCCAGCTTCAGGTTACACCCCCACTGTTCACACACAGGCACACACACACACACACACACACTCATCTACAGGTATGCCTGCCTGAGGGCAGCCATGAAAACTGCCAGACGCAGTAGTGTGGCGTGTGTGTGTGTGTGTGTGCGTGTGGGGTTTAAGCTCTTAACATGCAAATACTCTTAACTCTCTCACACTCACACACAGGAGTTGCACACAGTAATCGTCCTGCTGGAGATTTGTGAGAGAGAGAGAGAGAGAGAGAAGGGAGGGGGTGGGGCACAAGGCCAAGTACTGCTACATGTCATTCTCCTCCCTCAGAGAGGGTTAATAATCAGCGGCCAATCAGGACACAGCCCAGGTTTTGAAGGGGCGGAGCAAAGACGCCATCTACAGTATGGAGGCAATACTGACACTCAAGACTGCACACAGACATACAAATGGAGACAGAGAGAATGCAAAACCGGAAGCACCCAAAAGACAAATAAGGTCCATGACAAAATGTTATCACTTGACAACAAAACATCTGATGTAGCAAGAAAACACTGTTTTCTTGCTTACTAAATATCATATTCATTGTTGTAAGTGGAGAGACTCTGCCCCTTGTTTTGATCTTTTCTTGGCTGAATTCAAACTTTATTACTCCTCACTGAGATATCTCAAATCTAAATGTGCTAAAAACAAAACCTCCGATGTTTCCAAATTCCTTTTGTTTTAAAATATTTGCTCCAGTGTCTTTATTTGCCTTACACTAATGTATTATTATTTACTTATAGTCCCATGTTTCTTTATTTCTCTGTTCATATTTCCTTTCAAAGCACTGTTCATTGTACCTGTACGAAACTTTGTACTTCAAATGTTTAATAATAAAAAAAACAAACAAACAAAAATATTAAAAAAAAAAAAAAATTTACTGTTTTGCTATACCATATATGTGCAATTTCAACGAATAAACATGAAAAAAGTTAAAGAATGAGTTTCCTTACAGCAAAATAAGACAAGAAAACGGTATCAAATTCAAATCACCCAATCAAAAAATAAAATAAAATAAAATTATATATATATATATATATATATATATATATATATATATATATATATATATATATATATATATTATCTCCTATTCTATTTATGGACACTAATAGGGTAATGAATGAATGTCAAGAGCCTAATTACACCTTGCATTAATGTGTAAAGGGGTGTTTCATTGTTTTTGGATATAAACTGGCCAGATTCCATTAACACTTGCTGCTAAAATGTGTCCCCGAATGTGACCAGATGAGATCTGAGTTTATTTTTGCATACATCATTTCTGTTTTACTTTTGTTCATCTACCCCCCATTACAATACAAGCCAACAAGCTTGGAGTGAGAGAAAGTTTGGGGATAACTAATGTCACATCTTTTGCTTCCTTGTTTCACTTCTCACCTCATACACTGTTTAAAAAAAAAAAAAAAAAAAAAAAAAAAAAAAAAGAAACTTCTGGGAGAGCTCAAAAGTTCAAGGCAACATGATGCATTAAGACGGAGTTTTCTTAACAGAGGATTTTGTAGTCGTTCTTTCTAATGTTAACTTGTTTAATCAACTTGTGTTCTTCCCACATTAGGCTGCTGAAACAACATTTTTTTCTGTTGCAATGTCCGTTAGAAGACACCATCAATCAGAATGATGTCCAGTCTAACCATGTTACTGAGATAAGTAACTCAGCATTAAGAGTTTTATCTAAGGACTCTTGGTTTTGTCCCAAGCAGAGAACTGACCCTCAGTCTGTTGGGTGGAGGGCCTGCAGAGTGGGCTTTCATTCCTTGCCCAGGCAAGCACAATGCTATCTATACCAGTAAGTAAGATTCCTAATGCTACATTAGCTTACCTCTATAAAGCAATTAAACCAGAACCATTCTGGATAAGAGTGTCTGGCAAATTCTGTGATACAGGTTTCTGTTGATATGAGTGTTTTTCTCTGATAAATTTCAGTTTTATTGCCAACCTAACACTGGATAATGAAACAAATCAAAATTTAAACAAATGAAAATGAGTAAGAACACTAGTAAGTTACAAAAGCAGCTGTTGAAAACACTCAAAACCTTAATGCATGTTGCCTTAAAATAGTGTTCTCTCATTTTTACATAATTTTTTTTTTTTTACAGTGTAGTGAGTTCTTGGCAGACACGTGCGCTCACCTAACTGTATACAGATAATGTGTTCTGTTTACATGCAAATATTAATGTGGTCAAGAGCTGTTTCAGACCACCCTCGAATGTGGTCTGACTACTACGATCATAAGCTGCTCAAATGTGCACGAGTGATATGTGGACGTGATCTGATCAGCGAAAACACAAGCTAATACAAGATGTAAAAAGGCTCTTAGAATCCACAGCATTCCACGATTTCTTTGTTTGTCGGAGAAATATTTTATTTAAAATTACATTATTGTTTTCAGCTTCTATGGGTTAATCTGGTTTGAATTTGATCGATAATTTTTTGAAGAAACTTTTTCATAATTTGCTTATGTTAAAAATACACACAATTGAGGACCTCTGTAAGTCTGCAATTAATCAAACCAAGTTTGTTTATTGCAGACTATAAAAAAGGATAGTTTAGATCTGAGATCTGATAGGATGAGCTGTGTTCTAAACCACTGTTCTGTTCATTGAATACTAGACAAAAATCTTAATGGTACACTAATGTGCTGGACTGTGACCATATAACTCAAGCTGTAACAACAATCATTTGTCTGCATGCTGCTGTTAGCTTGATATAGCATCTTAGACTTGTTGCTTTAAAAAAACAAACAAACAAACAAACAAACAAACAAACAAAAACCTTCTGTAAAGCTTGCCCAGCCCAGCAACGGATGCGATAAAGAGAGCACACCAAAGCACGGAGAGGTTAACTGTTCTCTTTCGTACACAATATTACAGTAACACGGTCAGAGGAGGTGAAAGTATCAGTATGTAATGATACCAACATTTGTGCATCACAGCCAGTCACCACAAGTATACTACTATAGAAAGGGGGAGAGTAGGGGAGAGATGGGGCACACAGAAAACTGCAGGGGGCCACTGAATTACCCCCACCCCTCACAACCACACAGAAAGAAGCTTCTAGAACAGAGGCGTTCTTATAGTGCCAGGGAGATCCCCAAACATTCCACTGTGAATGTCCCTGAGCCCTGCATTCACAGAGCCTGGGAACAAGAGACACACACACACTTTCTCTCTTACACACAAACACACACACTCAGGACCACCTGTTTCTCGTTGGAGACTGGTTGGCAAAAGCGTGCTGCAGTGAATTAAAAAGCTTTATAGCTCAGTGCAAAGCCTTTGATATAAAACCTTCAGCAAGATAGAGACAGAGAGAGATAGAGAGAGAAGGGAAAAAGAGAAAGAGTGAGGCAGAGAGAGAGAAATGAGGAAAAAAAGAGAAGAGGGAGAATGATGGAGAGCATGGGAGAGTCAAAGACTGAAAGAAGGGGAGCGAGGAGGGAGAGCGATGAAAGATGTTGAGAGAGAAAGAGTCAAAGACTGAGGGAGAGGAGAGAGACAGATGGAGAGAGAGAGGGAGAAAGAGATGGAGAGAAATTGAGGCTGGCACTCCAGCACTTTATCTTTTCATGACTTAAAAAATAGTTAAGATTAATATCCTATGCTAATCCTGTGCTAAGAATACTCAGTGTCACCTTCCAGTGACGGCTCTCAGCTCTCAGCTCACTTATTGTAACTATTCTTAGACAACGCCTTTCACTTTCAAGAAATCTCACAGACTGTGATTAGCTCTCAGGTCTGAATGCTATAATGCACTGTATGCTGTGTAGAGCATTAGTATAAATATGGAACAGGATTGCACATGATCAACTTAATACTAGTCTTGTACATATTATATTGCTACTGCAATAGGCACAGTGATGTATTAAAATCAGAGGACAGAGTGATATATAAACTCAGAGGACACACCTTTACCTGCTCTTTACTGATTTCCAGTCTTATCCAAACCTGACTGACATGTAATGCTGTAAGTGAACATATACATTTTGTTTGAATTAAGTTGATGGAGGTGATGTGTACATAACACAGGCTTCCACAGCTTGCAATTTGGTGGACAGGTGTCTCATCTTACACACTATTCTGGGAAGGGAATACTTTTCAATTGGTCAGTTGGGGCTGCTATGACTCACATTTGCATTATGGCCCATGTACTTAATACATCTTGTTCCTTCGATCCTCTAAAGACTTTACAGTTATAACCTGAACATCACTTTTTTGTTTCCTTATATTGTTTAACAGACTGCCTATGCAAGTCAAATGTTTAGCAGCCAATCAGTAGTTTAGATGTTGAAACAATCTGCTTATTGGCTCACTGATGCAAATAAGACTATTTCTTTAGGTACTAATAAGACTATGTCTTTAGGTACTAAAATACTAACTGGTTAAATGGTTTGATTGCATATTGTAAAGTAATCTAGTGCAAAGTATCCAACGGGCAACCCTTTGGAGGCCTGAAAGCCTTTAATAACCACTGGAAAAAAAAAACACGCCTACAATTTTTAGTTCAATTGATGGAAACAAAAGGGTTAAACGCCCAAAAGACAATTATACAATCTAATTTGTTTCCTTCCAGGTAGATATAGCTAAGCAAGCCGTCTCACTGGTGAGGCCTTTAGTAGCTGAATTGTTGTCCTAACTATTAAGCACCATCATAATTAGGATGGAACAGTAGAATCAACCAATCAGTTTTTGATTCCCAACAGGAGCGACCAACTTTGCGAGGAAAAAGAATGTTCCTCTACGTTTTCTGGATGTCCTAGATATGACACAGAATGCGAGTGATATCCTGAACAATACTATGTTGGCAGATGGGAAACGGTAGCAGGTCTATGCCAGGGCTCTGAGGCGATCACTGTAAAACTGTTAGGACGTAAAATATGTTTACAAGCTTCAACTGCTCAGCTTTAATCTAGAAAGATAAAAACACTCATGTGAAAATCACTGTTAGCTTTTCACATAAGGGTGCTAACTGAAACCAGCCTCAGAGCAGAGGTGTTTTTTTGCCTAGTTTTGACATTTATGGCTCAAACTGAAGGCCTAGCTGTAGTGTCTGTAGTTTGCCACTGACAATATTGTAATAATGATTCATTAACAAGATAAGATTGTGCAACTGTAGTAGTAGAGAAGCTTAAAGGACATGAGGCTAGAGTGGAGCAGCAGGCACCTGTTGTATGGGCATGTGTAAATTCATCATGTTGCAGTGTGAGTGAGTGAGGGAGTGCGAGCGAGCGAGAGAGAGAGAGAAAGAGAGGGTTGTTCATTCATTGCAGCACTCTTGAGTCTGAGGTGAAAGGCCGTAGACTGCAGGGTCAGTGACACAGACACTCAAACACAAGCTCTGAGGAAATCCCCTGCCTCTCTAACCCTTAAGATCTCATGTTCTACTCTCACATCCACCCAAACCACCCTGTACCTTTACAGACACATGCGCACTAACACCCATCCCAAAGATAATTTAAGAGAAGTTGGGGTCAGTTAAATAAAGACATACAATAGCCCTTCCTCTCCCATATCAATAACATTATCCTAGTGAGAACATGCTAGTTCCTCCAGCAGGCCTGAGGGTACTATATACATGACAGTATACATTACATCTGAGCGGTGTGGTATTGGTGGGAAACACTTGTAAGGAAACCAGAGAGTGGTGAGAGTTTCAGAGCAGTTCATCACCACTTCAGAATTTCAAAATGGAAAGCTGGGTTCCTCAGCTTTCTACCACACAAAACACAGGTACGGTGATTATTTTGGTAGCCATAAAATGCTTTTTTCATTTTCATTCTTTTTTGGATGAGATCCCTTGGAATAGTAAATGTGAACTGGATTTTCATCTTCGTAGGTGAGCAAGCAGGTCAACATATGTAAATCAGAGCGTGTGAGTGGTGCGTAGGGAAAGTTCTGTGATTTTGCTCGGAGCGTCAGTGCTCTCTTTCACTCAAACAGCTCCAGTATCGCTCCATCCCATGAGCCAGACAGCTCTTTTCACCCCAAACTGAACACCTTTTTGTGACAAGTGATGCAGCAGTGACTGCTACAGCTCACATATGATGGACATTCATACACAGTGGCTGTGCTCTGGAGCTGCTCACAGGCCTACAGACTGGAAAATCTCACCGATCACAACAAAATTCTACAGATATTACACAGAGTTAGTCTCATGTTGTCCAGTTTGCAGTGTGAATGACAAAGATTGTGTTTGATGCGTGTGTATTTGTTTACCCTCTGCAGTTTTCCAGCTTGTCATTGGGCCATTGCTTCAAGCCTTTATTTTCCAAAAAAGCTGTTTTTTCTCTTTGTTGTCTTTGTAAAGATGTGGATTGTTTTCACAGAAGGGGGTTTTTAACCCCTCCCCTTTCACTCATTATTGCTCGGTAGCAGCCCAATTCTAAGTCCTAGTTCACAGTTACTGGAAAAAATTTGATTATTAATTTAAAATAATCGAACCAGTTTCCATTTCACCAACAGAATGGCCACTAGCAGGCTGCAGAAAGACATGACAACATTAATGCAATAGGGTTAAAGATTGATCTGTATTGTTTTGATCAAAATAACTGGGTTACATGAGCACCTTAATTCATAAAGTTGGTGTTCCATGTTAAAAGTAACCATTTTTTGGCCCAATAAATCCATTTACATCAGTGCAAAACTATACAACTCCCCACATCTGAGATTCTAAACAAAGATCTTTATGTCCATTTAATGTATGTGTGTATATGTAGATTTATATATTGATTTATTTATAGGCCAAGTATGGCCTTTACACAGCATCTTTAAACAGTCTGCACTCATGTCATGTTTTCTCAGTACTCCAACTATAAAGCACTCACCACTTCTTATATGTCTGTTGCTTATTAAATACATAAACACTGAGACCAATTGATTTAATGGGTTCACACATCAGATTAGGCTTTAATTGTAGAATACTTAAGAAAATTATACCATTATGGACTCTCCTACAAATTATATATGAGCATAATTATAGCCGGGTCACCTTTTTAATGTGTGCCTCAAAAGCAAGCAGCACTTCAGCAAATCCCGTCACTCCCTTTGCCCACAAAACCTTCCCTCACAAACATGCGCCACAGTCCCTCCTGACTATCATTTTCAGCATCCTTGTTTTTAAAGCTCCTAATTGCAGAGCCTGGTTGCAGTATCTGTCTCCTCCAGCTACTTTCAGGCTTGAATGCACACACTGAAGAGGCTGCTCTCACACTGATCTGGGAAGAGTTTCACTTGTTTAAATCCTGAAGATCAAACAATTGTGAAGGCCAAAAGTGTTTACCCCTTCTCTACACAGGTTACAAACAGTTCAATCTTTGTTTTAACTCATATTTCTTATTAAGAAACACAATAAAAACAAAAGAAAAACTCTATATGCTGCATATATTTTAAATGACAAGAAATAGATCTAATTTTTTTAACTACCACCTTGAGCAAGCAAAAGAATGCACAGGAATGCACCTGAGACTTAAACTATGAAAGTATAGTCGTATATATAGTATAAAAGAGTATAAAAGTCTAACCACTGTGTAATTGGCTGTGATTTTAATTAGGGGTGGGTGATGAGGCAGAATACTTACACACTCACGATACTACACAATACACAGTACTTTCACAATACATGATATATTTCAGGATATTTTGACAATCACAATACACTAATAATGCCACATTTAAAAACTGCAATAAAAGACTTTTAACAGAATGATTTTTATTTTACATCCTGTGCTGCACTAAATCCAGTTAACCAAGGCTAATAATGCAGGATTTGGAATGAAACATGCAGTTGTTCAGGGTTCTTTAAGTACTGACGATATCCATTGTTTATCACGATACCAAAATTGATGCCGATGCTGATAAAATACTGCGATGTTGTCCACCTTTAATTTTAAGTATTATATATAATAATTGCACAAGACTTGCCAAGCAATTTAATTTGTTAACAGTCGGGTGGTAACAAAGAAAGATTATTCATTCTTCCATACAGTATATAAATACAGACCTCAACTGATGTGTGTGATCACATGCGAGCATAGCAAGTATTTTACAACTGCTTAAACTTGGTTTAGTCAAATCTTAAAACAGATGCTGGCATCTACACTGCTTGTGGCCATGCATGAAGAGGCCCCTAGTTAGCAGGAATAAATGTATAGCCCACTTTTTTCCAAGAGAAGACATCTTGACCATATAGCCGTCTTTCATGGCAGTACAGATCGAGTGCCAGGCCTATAAAGGGAAAATGCTAAAACCACTAACAAGAAATGAAAGGATAAGGTAGTGATTACACTGAATGGTTTCTCAGAAGCTTTGTTAGTCACATTAGTGCTTTTTTGGGGGACATATTCCATCAACAGGAAAGCAAAAGGGACTTTTTTTTTCAGGACTTCCTCTGAATGACCCAGTTGGGACATTTAGTACAAAAGCAGAACCAACAGAAACCAAAGAGGAATACAAGAAATGCACAATACATTATATAAATGCAACTATAAACAAAACCAAAAGTGCATAACTCTGGGCAGTATGTACTTTAATTAAAAAAAAAGAAAAAAAAAAGAAAAGAAACTTTGTCCACTTAAACCTGGGCCTGCAAAAAGAATATATCATTTTGTTTTAGCTGCATCTATTTATATGGAAAAAAAAAGTGTTGTACATGTTTGATGTGTTATTAACATAGAAAAAGAACGCAGGGCAGAATTATTAGCGAGTATCGCAGGAAACTTTAAGAAGCTCAAGCTTTATTCTGTGAAAATGAAACTCCTGCATTGTTCAGTCCATCAGACTGTTGTCCCCAGACCTTCACTAGAGGAATAAATGGAGATGCAGCTGAAGAAGTCTGTTCAGCTTTGGCTTTAAACAGTTCAGTTGCACTTTAAAAGGTTCTATATTTGGGTCCATAAAAAAAGCATGTATGATCTGAATTGGCTATTTCTGGAATCAAGACATTCTACCTAAATAAATCCCAGTTCAAACTCATTTGACAAGATGAGATGAGCCAGCAGTTTTAGAACACTGAAGACAGAAATTTCACAAGAAAGCTATTTAAAAACACAGGCCTCACATGGTCTTATCATGTGTCCTGCGATCTGATTCTAACAACAAATGCATCAAGAGACTAAACACACTAAATGTGCACAGTACTCGTCTTCCAGTCACAAAATCTGATCACATTTGGTCACTGGAGAGACATGACAATCATTGCTGTCCAAAGAAAATCATGTACGTCTAATTTTTGGCGATTTTTGTTTTTCAGTTTTACTTTACAGTCATTCAGTGATCGAAGATTTTCAGATGCTTTGGTTTCCATTCTTTCAATGAATCTCATCTCAAAAGAAGGAGTTTCTCTACATTGCAGTGAGAAAATTCTCTACATTGCAGTGCCCAATCCCATTTCTTATTTTTACCCCTACTCTTGTTTTTGAGTGTAGATAATATCTTCAATATATATAAAACTATAATATAATAATATAGTATTATTTACTAGTATTTACACTTTACAAGAACCTTCATAAACAATCACTATAAATGGGCATCATTCTAAAAACTGACTGCCCTTCTATCTGCACAAAGGCCTATACTGGCTCATAAGTATCCTTATCGTTCAATATTGGCAAACTGTGCTTTGACTGCTTGTGGCTATATTACTGTACCAATATTTGCCAGTGGTAGTCCATAGTAATGAATGTGTTCTATTGAAAGCAGCCAACAATTTCAGACAAACAAGTGGTAGATGACTGTCTTGGTAGCAAACAATATTAACTTGTACATATTAACCATTTGGCACCCTCTGCTTTACTGCTAGTGAAAAAAAAAAGAAACCTGAATATGTGAATGTATAAACAAACTTCACAGCTTTGCATGAACTATGTTGCTTTTGCAGGTGAATGGAACTGTAGTAAGTTAAGACAGTTAAAGTGTAGAATTTCGCAAAGTAACACAGAAAAAAAAACACACATGCATTTCACATTTAAATAAACACGGTTTTTACAGACCTCAAACGTTATATGGGACTTTTTTTATAAGGGAAAAATGAGAATAAATGAAATTTACTTCCAGATCAATTTGCTGCTGTAGGATCTGATGTAAACCAGTGTAAATACAGTAGTTTTGATTGACTGATGGAAGTAAAAATTACTGTATGGATTAGCTGAATGATGACTGTGAAATACAGTACTGTGTGAAAACTTTAGGCATCTAAGCTAATTTTTAAACAGTTTACCTCAGCAGTGAGTTTATCACAATATACATTAGAATAAAGTCGTATTCATAATTCAAATAAACATAAAAACAATAAAAAGTAAAAAGAATTTCTTGGATCCATATTTTTCCTTGACACCTTCACGGCCGCCACAGAGACTTGTTAATATCATCAACCACATCATGAGCACAATTTACTGAAGCACTGATTGGTCAAACCAGAGGCTTGAAAATGGTTAAACAAACATATATATATATATATAATTATTAATTGATATTTATAATAATATAATATTCTATACATTGTTTATTCAAATATTAATACTTTTCTGAGCAAATAAACAGATTTTGAAAATGTGTTATGGGTGCCTAAGAATTATGCACAGTACTGTATGTTGGGGGATGGGGATTATCCCTTCCTCAGAAATCTCCTTGTAGGTCGCAGACCCCACCTCCCTATATATATATGAACAATTAAAAAGTCATCAAATCTGAACAACTCTGTGAATTCTGACAAAAGGTGATGTGTTTTCATGTGTGGACAGTGGACCATTAAGTTCAAGTGATATCATTTTATTGCGCTGCAATCATAGAATAACATTTCATCTTCAAAAAATAAAATCTGTAAATGTAAACAGCGTTCTGAAACTGCAGTAGGACAATGCAATAAAACTTCAAAAGCCAGTGCTGAATGTCCTAAAATGCCTCCATAAAACTTGTGTCATCTGATCAGGGCTGGTTTAACATCCTGAGAAATACCCTGTTCCGGATCTTTATTTTTTTTTTTTTGTAATATCTGTGTCATATGAAGAGAGGATGATTTTTTAGGCCAGGCGCGTGACTGTCTGCAAAAAAGGAAATGGCCATTCATAATGGCCAGTTTCCTGCTGGGGCTGAAAGTCCATCCTGCATGACAGTCTCATGTTGAGCTACAAGCAGTTCCTCAACTAACATCTGTACCATTTTCCTACATGCAGGGCAACTAAAACTGGCCCGAGATCCGTTTATAAGCAGCCTTATCTGACGCAGATGAGTTCCTGTAATGCTACAGGATCAGGCACATCAGGCCAAGATTTGGTTACAAAGAAACATCAGCGTTTCTGAGGAATACGAAAGTACCGTGCTGTGACTCCAGAGCATATGACTGGAGCAGAACGCTGATGGAGCAATATTGAAAAACAAGCATGTTGGAGACCAGCTGAGATGTTTAACTTTTTTTGGGTTGGCACATCCTCTCCACCCCGTAAAATACCTCTCCAAATGACCTGGGTGGAGAGCATCATGTTCATAAATGCACGTAAGCATATGCTCCAGAAGTGTCTCTCTCACACGTATACAACACCATGAGCTGAAAAGTCACAGGCGACAATCTAAGTAAGATCCCAGGTGAGTTAATGGACCATTTAACCAGGACTGAAGAGCCATCATATTCAAACTCCTCTTATTAACACACAAAGCCTGGGTCCACAAAAGAGGCCCTAGCATTTATAAAACCCAAACACTATGGGTCTTTACTTAAAGAAGAATTCTGTCAGCATGTAATTCCACCCAAAAAATTCTGCAAAATTCAATGGTTGAGTGGTTTGATGTGAAATGGTGGAAATGTAGAAGAACTTACACACTCTGATTTATTTATAGTGGTGGTGAGAGGACAATGGTAAAGTAGTGATAAGAAATGATAAGAAAAAATTCTTTGGGGACTATTTTGTCTCACAACACAGCGCCTCTTTGCCATTCATTTGAATGGTTTTTTAAATTATGTTTTAGGCCGGATGCGTCTGAAAACTATCATAAAACAATGTCACTGTTATCATAACCATTTCATGTAATAACTGTGTGGGAGCTTTTAGAGTCAATAAACTCTTCAGACAGCTGGTTCCCATCACCACCACTGAGAACTTAGTACATTTCTCTAGAATAGAGCATTTTACATCAAACCACTCTGAGTGACTTTGTTAAACATTTAATTATGCTGAAATTTAGAAAAAGTCTCCAAAAAAGGGGCTGTTCATGAGGCTGCGTGACACCTACACTGGCCATTCATATGACCTACATAAACACGGTCATCTGAAAACACCAGCTGCTCTTTACACAGTGTAAACACCTCACACTGAATGGACCAATAGAAATGTCAAGTGTATTTTTCCTACTTCTATAAAGCTGCCATTACAGAGATAAAAATTTGTTACAAGAGCAATTATATAAATATGCTGTAATAAACATATGAAAATGTGTATAAATGGTGATTCCAACTGCTGTGAGCTGTCAGAATGATGCCAGGCTGACAACACCAGTGTGAGGTGACATACATTTTAGTTGATATAAGGTTGTTATGCTACATTCTGTGCAGCATTCTGCCAACCTGAATCAGCATTCTGCCAACCTGAAATACCAGAAACACATCAGCAAAGTCAGCTCAATCATTGCAACTTGGAAAGTGTCATAACAACCATATTTCAACTATATTCCAGTCTCTTAAAATAGAGGTCATGTCCTCTTGACTTCACGGTCAAATACAGCATTAATGACCTGACAGTAGATGGAATCACTGTTCATTAATGTCTGTAGGCTTATGTTGGTGTCAGGAATGTCTTATGTAATGTTTTGAATATCGTAACCAAAACTACAAAAGTTGACAAAAGTCAAAAAAAAAAAAAAAAAAAACCCACAATATCTGGATGCCAGAGAATTCAGATTTGCATTAATTTTACCTGATGAAAAATGGGGCCTTTAGAAACTGTTTTAGAGACACAGACACGCACACAGACGCAAGCTCTGTTTATTTGCCTTTTGTTTTGCTTGTTAGGTCCACAGAGTAAACAGGAAAAGAGGGTTCAACAGAGTCTGGGAGGAAAGAAAAGGATGCTTTAGGCACCTGTGTGACAATAACCTCAATGGACCCTTAACGAAGCCCCAGGAAAACCATGAGACATACCACAGCAGGACACTGTCTACCGCAGCCATGACAACATGTCTGCATGAACACAAAATAACAAGAAATATCCCCAGGGTTGGTCATTACAAGCAAAGCTGCATCAAATACATCCCTTTTCATAATTAAGGCAAACACCGCATTTCCTCTTAAGACAAATTCTTTATTTATTGTGGTTTCTGATGAAAGAATAGCAATCAGGATATTTCCTCTTTACTAACATTACATCCTAAGATGTTTGCTTAAGGGAGTGTCCTGCTGCTGCGCTCTCGCTCTCAACTTTCATCCCACTGTCTCTCTCTTAACTTTCATCCCACTGTCTCTCTCTTTCTGTTTAATACAAGCACTTAGATCAGAGCCAGAAAAATAGCTGCAGCTAAAGAAATGAATAACTACCACCAACAAAATTTTGTCTCCATCCCTTTTAAGGTAGGTCAGTTCACACTAGCGACAGTTAGCATTATTTGTTAGATGTTCTGCTGTGCTCTAGGAGTTCTGATGCTCTGGGGACACTACGCCCACTTTATCTTTTAAATCATCCAGGCCTGGCGTCTCTGTCCAGCATAGAGCCCCTGAGTATGAGTCACTGACCAGTACTGCAAATCGGGTGAGATTACACTTCAATAGAAAAATGACTTAAGGTTAGCAATTTTAAGACAGGCTGTAACACTTCGCATGAATTCTACACCCGTTCCAGTAGCCTTAGCATTAAACAGCCATCCAGTTACAAACCATTGCAACAACTGGTTCATTAAGACAGAGAAAATAACACTGAAACAGTCAATTCCACCACTACCTACTTAACACTGCTGAACCAGGACAAGAAACGGGAAAAATGAGAACAATTTGCCCTTTGCTTTATTACTGATTATCAGCCAATGGCAAACAATATCCATACATAGGTTTGTATATAATACAGCTGCACACTTCATGTGCAAGTTAGTAAAATCAAGTAACATCATTGCTGTCGGAAACAAATAATCTCCTAATATCTCCATTTTTGTTTTTCAGTTTTCGTCAATTTCATCAATTTCATGATGAACAGACCACAAGAAATGACCCAAAATGACTTGGAAAAAAATCTGGTTCCACTCACTTACATGAAAAGTAAAGTATCTTTTCACTTCTCATGTAAACTTGTCATTTTGGAGATTTGCAGTGATATACTAGGCTGCCAGTCCCTTTAAAATGCCACAGTAAGTCATTTTTATTATGTGCATAATGTAACAGTCTGAACTGTTATTTTTCTGTTATTTATCATCATTTTATAGTGCAGTGACTTAATAATCCAATTTCACTTATGTGATGATTTGGCTACCAGTTAAATTAAGTGTAGCAGTAAAATCATTTCATTTTTGATGTGTGCATAGTGATACACTAGTTTAACCCAGTCAATACACTGGCATTGCAGATGTGTAAAATAACTGGTAGCCAAGTTATGAAAAAGGTACCTAACCACTGTAAATTGTAAATAATGTCTGTTCTTGGTACAACACTAATGTAAATAGAGTGTAAAAAAATTGCATCCGATCCATTAAAACATCCTTGAATCGACAGTGATCCAGACCATTTTTTCCAGTATTCAGTGTCTCCAATATTGGTCTATTTTTTCCACTACTCCAAAGTTCAGTCTTAGAGGTCAAGTATTGTTTATCTGATGGTGACAGTTTTGATGGTCTACCTGATTCGGTTGTTAAGAGTCTCATTTTCTCTATATTTTTTTCACTCCAGTTATGGAGCCCCTGTTTCTCCACTTATTTTCCTCTGTCTTCCCCTTTCCTGATACAAGGATATTATCTTATATCCAATCTCCTTAGAAATATCTCCTAAATAATGTAAAACTGCTGTCTTTACTGTAACCATATAAATAAAAGAAGGGTGGTCTCTGATTTTTGCACAGTATGACACCTTCAAATTTCTATCACCAAAACCATAACCACCTAAGTTCTGCTCCAGCTTGACAATGTGAAAATAGCAATAGGACAGTCCAGTGTGGCCAATTCTTTAAGCAATGCCTTTACATGATATCCTTACATGGGTAACAACACAGACCACAACATCCCAACACCACCGGACTCAAATCAGTCCATCAAAGAGCACAGCACATACTGGAATAAAGGTTCCACATGAATTCATATGGTAAATATGTCTTACTGGTAGTTACACAGTATCAGGATGTCCACACCGACTGATCTACAGTCAGTTTACATTCATACAAACCTCTAACCGTCACTATTATCTGAGGAAATATAAAACTGATTTCAGTCCAGACAGAAAAATTCACACCCCCAGAGTAAAGAGTCTACAGGATTCTCAGGGAAACTTACAAGAGCAAACAGCAGCAGCGTGACAGCAGTAGGATAGTGAAGCAGATAAAAACCTGCTAAGCAAATGCTGTAGGTTTCACTGGTAAAACAATAAAAGAGTGACTGCTGATTTTATTATTTATTTATGTCAGTGCCTGTTTTCTGACACCACTGATGATCATGACAATAAACTATGCCTTGTCACTGTCATCAAATGTTATTGTCAAGAGATGCAGTAAAAGGCATTTGACATATGCTGTGTTTGTGATTAGTTTATTGAGTAGTCGCTAACTCAATATTTAAAAGACTCAACCAGGGCACACTGTGTAATGAAGAGAGCATCTGTTAGAGGTGCAGCCTTTGAAGTAGAACTGCAGGGGAGATCTAAGGACAATGTTCATGAACAGCGTCACTGCTGAGAAAGTGGGAGAAGAGTGGTCACAAAGCCAGCAAGGAAAGATGGGACACAGAGAGAAGAGAGAGAGAGAAAGAACAAACAAACAAACAAACAAACAAACAAACAAACAAACAAACAAACTACAACCCAATATATTTCACAAATGTCCGTCACTAAAATTCACAGTTCACCAAAGCTTAATTCATTAAGGGACCACCTGAATGGTACTCAAGAGTTCCCTTGTATTTAGCTAGGAAGGCAAAATGACATCAGATCACTAGTAAAGGGAGTGGCTTCATTTAACCTTACCTCAAAACTCTCTTTACTACAGTTTATTGGACAGTTTCTGTTAGCTAAATACACAGAAGGTAAAACCTAAAGGCATACACATTATGCTTTTGGAAATAATTAAAAATATGCAACCTTTTCATTTCCAATACTGTAAACCTGAGTATCATCTGATCCTGGTATCTGATTTTTTTTCTTTAAAATCTAACATCTGACTTGGCAGCCTGGTGTGATGGGAGAGACCTGGTTAGCAGGTGAAACTGGTAAGAGTAAATAAGTAACTAATTTCTAAGGTGTCAGTGGAACACAACTTTTCTGAATTTGACCTTTGTTATTACTTCATTCTCTAAACTCTACAGCTTTCTCAATTACTGCATAACAACAGAGATTTCAAACTTCTGAACGGTAGTGTACATCACCTCTGAATATCTCCTATTCATGTACTGTCAGCAGTTCTGTCCACAAGAAAGCCTGCTAATGCACAACACGGAAACACATTTTTCTCAACCCCTTGTTATCTTCCAGATGCAAATCTGGACAAACTGATTAAACTCACTCGTTACCAACGGCATCCGCACCCAAAAGATGAACCCAGACGGTGGATGAAAGGTCACGTCAGCGGCAGCTCTCTGTATTACTCACTGTGCTGCACCCAGGAGCTGTTTCACACTAGCAGCTAAACCTGTGATCCTACCAGCCACTCTGTATGTCCACAAAGTCAAAGACTGAACAGAAGTGCCTTCAGCTCAATGAAACTAAATAAGGGGACGAAAAAGAAATAAGGAACAAGTACATAAAAGGGAACTGCCGATGACAGTCAGGATAAAATAAAATGATCTCACGCAGCTGGACATGCAGCCCCACCCAGCACATCTGACCACAACACTTGAGTCGTGTGGTGGCACTGGACTAAAATGGGTGACACTTCAAAAAATGCCTATAGTTGGTACAACAAAGACTGACTGAGGGTGCGCTTACATTTGTAGTTTGGTCCGTTGGTCTGCAAAGCAGAAAAAGACATTCTTGCATACAATATTCTTTAGTTCTGGTGTGCTTAGACATATCCAAATGATGTAAACAAACGAACAAAGGGTCACAAGATTGGGCAGATTTCATGAAGAACATTTGTTTAAGATAACTGGCATAACATCCAACAAACTTGTCTTGTGATATTCTAGAGTATTAAACCATTAGCATGGTTTCACCCATGATGCGAGGTGGGGTAGAATCACTGTGAAAACACAGTTTCATGTGTCTTACTGCTCTTACAATACGTTAAAAACTTTCCACATTAATACATAATAATATATTGGTCTGTCACAATGAACTGCCATAGAAATAGACTGCGATTAAAAATGTGCAGTTGAATACAGTGAGAAAGTACAAGTCCAAGCCTAAAGGGACCAAATTGGCCCATCAACTGTCTTTCTTCCCAGCAGGTAATACTTAGTAGCTCCCAACTGATGACAGAAAAAGCTCAAGCTCAAATAAACAAACATTGCTCACTACTGCACTCTAACTGTACTCTAGCACCAGACAGAAGTTACAACAGTTGTTATTTTTCCATGATGTGAATCAATTACGTCAGAAGTAAAACACTTTTAGCAACTGGAAAAGGCAGAGCCTATTTCAAATACATCCACAGCATATATAAAGATGTTTTCTCTGCTTTCTTTTTACATACATTTTTCCCTCAACCCACGTGATCAAAAAGCATCCCACTCAGTCTTGATGTGTTGCTTGATGTGGTGTATACATCTGCAGAACAACTGTGGAAGATAACTGTGCTAACAAACAACTGTAATGAGCTCAAACAACTGATCAGGTGATTATGTACTAACTGTGACAGGTCTAATAATATAATTACTGTGTGCCGTGACATCAATGTATACTTAATAACGAGTAGAATATATTTAATATTGAACTTGCCTCACCCATGTAATGAAAACGAAATTACCTGTTCTATACTAACAGATTCAGAGCACATAGAGAGTGAATACAACATATGCATCAAAATTGAGTTGAAACAGCACCAGAAATGAATCATTTTCACAAACTAAAAAAAGTTATGTTTAGAAGTTACGAAGCAGGCTTAGACGACCTCCTCGGGTGGTCCTGACCTGCTTATTTGGTGCACATCAAGGTTCTGTGGTGCATGTGCTACATGCAACGCTAATAACAGACCAACAAATGCCAGCTGTTGAATGTTTATCTGTGCAATAATACATTATATACACTGTTTCACTAGTGCCCTAGTGCCATTTAACGTTCCAAACATATGACTGGACAAAAGTAATTAAAATAACTTGAATGACGTCTGAGTATGTTAGATTTTTTTGCCTTTAAACAAAACTATTCCTTCACTCAGTAACTAAAAGGAAAACATTTCTTGATTAATTTACTGTTACTCAGTGTGAGCCTTGCTGTAAAAAGATGTCACTCTTTTTGGAACTCCCTCAACCAATACAAGTAAAACACTGTCAATACAGTGTTTCATAATAAGAGGTTGGTTTTATAATGAGAGTTCCACCCAGGCCTGTGCTGAAGGTGACCGAGTGCACATGCACTGTGCCTGTTATTGCAGCCTTCCCGCTCCTTTGGGAGATTACGCTTCAGTTTCAGTCCCACTGGTAATCAACATCATGAACGACTGCACTTGCTTGAGCACAGAAACCTGCAGAGCCCACTAGCTATGCGTAAAAAGACTTGAGCCAAGATGGTGGCTGACTGCACTACCAACTGCAGCTGAGTAATGTCACAGAGGACTAGTTTTTAAAAGTTGGTCTTCAAACTTCACTCCTAAAGGAGCTATGAGGCTAATGTAGCTAACAAAGCTAAGCAAGACACTTGCATCTTAATTAGCAGCATGCAAACTCCATGTCCAACTCATCACAAAGCTGCCTCGAGACACATCAAGCTGTTTAGTAATCTGAAAAAGATTAGCTTGTGTGGTTTCTGACACAGTATGATGCACTGCTGTCTATAAAAATGGATGAAAGTACATTTATAGGTAGTAGCAGCCTTCTTGAATCTGTCTGAGATCACTTAATTTGATGTGATTTATGAATACAGTTAGCATGGAGCTAGTCTGTGGGCATTTAATGTCCATTACTTGCTATCTACATTAACTTCATAGCTCCAGTGTAAAACGTCTTGTCTTGGCTTACTGACTATATTTGGGCTAAGGAGCAAACAGGGACTTACAGCAAACCAAAATGCCTACTTTGTTGGCTGATTTGTGGGCATGTTGCTATAATAAGAGCACGGTTAGATGTTCAAGCAGAGCTTTAGGCTAGTTGCTCCAAAGAAACCCAAGTAAGAAGAAACACTATCCTTAAAAATGTGAACTATGGTGTTTTCTTTAAGCAGTAAACTTAATATTCAGCAGTTATTATTAAACTGACAGAGAAACGATAAAAAAAAAAAAAAATGCAAATAAATGTGTAGAATAGGATACTTTGTCTATTGTTTTCTCCCTCTGATTCTCTCTCTCTCTCTCTCTCTCTCTCTAACATTCACTTCTTTAAATATTTTCACTATATACACTCACCAGGCACTTTATTAGGTACTTAATTTGCTAGTAAAAGGTTGAAACCCTTTTGCCTTCAGAACTGCCTTAATTCTTCATGGCATACCTTCAGCAAGGTGTTGGAAATATTCCTCAGAGATTTTGTTTATTTATTTGAGTTCCTGTTGCCTTTCTATCATCTCAAACCAGTCTGCCCATTCTCCTCTGACCTCTCACATCAACAAGGCATTTTTGTCCACACAACTGCTGCTCACTGGATATTTCCTCTTTTTCGGACCATTCTCTGTAAACCCTAGAGATGGTCATGCATGAAAATCCCAGTAGATCAGCAGTTTCTGAAATACTCAGACCAGCCCGTCTGGCACCAACAACCACGCCACATTCAAAGTCACTTAAATCACCTTTCTTCCCCGTTCTGATGCTCGGTTTGTGCTCGGTTATTTGTGTTAACAAGCAATTGTACCTAATAAAGCGGCCGGTGAGTGTAAATCACAAAGAATTCTCCCATATAAAAGATCAGTATTGAGATATCAGCCTTGGTATTACTTGGCATCAGATCAAAAAGAAAATTGGTGGTATTGCACAACCCTGGAATGCAGTCTGAATGTGGACAGTACGTATTGCGCCGAGTCACATTTTAGCAATTTGACTAGCTGCCTCCCAACCTCACATCCTCATCCTCATTTCACTTCCCAAAGGCCCTCCGGCAGAGCTAGCATGTTCGCATGTGATCATCAGGCAATCTGACAGCAAACCAACAGTTAACTGTAATCGGTTAACTGTGAAACCTGTTGCTGGTTTTAATTCTGTTGCATCTTAGCTTTGTTTCTGTTTGTGTAGCGGAGCATATCCCAGCAGTTATTTGGTTACACCCTGGACAGGTCACTAGTGCATCGCAGGGCAGACAGACAGACAGACATACACTATATTGCCAAAAGTATTCACTGACCCATCCAAATCATTGAATTCATGTGTTCCAAATCACTTCCATGGCCACAGGTGTATAAAACCAAGCACCTAGGCCTGCAGACTGCTTCTACAAACATTTGTGTAAGAATGGGTCACTCTCAGGAGCTCAGTGAATTCCAGCGTGGTACCGTGATAGGACGTCACCTGTGCAACAAGTCCAGTCGTGAAATGTCCTCGCTACTAAATATTCCACAATCAACTGTCCACTGACAGCAATAATACCAGTATACAGTATAATACCATTGTATTATAACAAAGTGGAATCAATTGGGAACAGCAACTCCGCCATGAAGTGGTAGGCCACGTAAAATGGCCTTCAGATTAGCTCAAGAACAGCGTATAGAGATTCATGGAATGGGTTTCCAAGGCTGAGCAGCTGCATCCAACCCCTACATCACTAAGCGCAATGCAAAGCGTTGAATGCAGTGATGTAAAGCACCACCACTCGACACTAGAGCAGTGGAGACGTGTTCTCTGGAGTGACAAATCATGTTTCTTCGTCTGACAATCCGATGAATGACTCTGGGTATGCCAGGAGAACGGTACTTGTCTGACTGCATTGTGCAAAGTGTAAAGTGTGATTAATTAAGTGTAAATTAAAAAGATAAAGTGTGTAAATTATGGTGTGGGATTGTTTTCCAGGAGTTGGGTTCGGCTCCTTAATTCCAGTTAAAGGAATTCAATGCTTCAGCAGACCAAGAGATTTTGGAGAATTTCACGTTCCAAACTTTGTAGGAACAGTTCGAGGACGGCCCCTTCCTGTTCTAACATGACAGCACACCAGTGCACAAAGCAAGGTCCATAAAGACATGGATGAGTGAGTTTGGTGTGGAAGAACTTGACTGGACTGCACAGAGTCCTGACCTCAACCAGAGAGAACTCCTTTGGGATGAATTAGAACTGAGACTCTGAGCCAGGCCTTCTCGTCCAACATGTGTCCGACCTCTCAAATGCGCTTCTGGAAGAATGGTCAAAAATTCTCATAAAACACACTCCTAAATCTTGTGGAAAGCCTTCCCAGAAGAGTTGAAGCTGTTATAGCTGCAAAGGGTGGGCCGACCTCATATTAAACCCTATGGATTAAGAATGGGATCTTACTCAAGTTCATATGCGTGTGAAGACAGACGAGCGAATACTTGCGAATATGGTGTATATATTCATTAGGCACATACATATCTACCCATTTCCTTTTAAGGAAACTAAGATCAGAACAGAGATGTAAGATTAGACTCCACACTAGGGATACTCACATTTGCATAAAGTTCAGAAAAGCTCAACTTTTTAATTGCTGTCTTTGGCCTGCTCCCTACAATCCCTCATGCAAACTGCAGTCTGTGTCCTCAGAAATGAATAAGAGATGCAGTGAAAACTGCTTTGTTTTGCTGGTGCATAAACTCAGCATTAAGCATCAATGGCTGTAAAAATGGCTACATTGACCAGAAATAAATCTGTCTTACCACCATAGCTGTGGACAACAAATCAAATATGTTGTCAATTTCCCTTTAAAACTGCTATTGTGTCATAGGGAAAGTGGTTCTAGTAGTTGCTACTAAACTACATCGTACAGAACCAGCTCTGTCTATTCTGTGGATTTGATGACATTGCTACACCAACACCATAGGCAAATAATGACATGCTGTATATCCTCCTTCAGCCTGTAATGACGCAAGGTTTATAGAGAGGAGCTCTGTCTTTGCTATCTGTGTGCATTTTTAGTCCACTAAAAGGGTGGGATATGCAAAGGAGTAGGTCTACACTTAGACCACGCTACACTGAACACGTCAAAACAAAACACCACATGGATAACTAATAGGAAATGCTGATTAGTTGCTCTATTAATCGTTCTAAGACTTGCTGCTAGACAGTATATGTTGCTCCAACAAAACTTCACCACAAAGGACTACTCCTGGCTAGAGACACAAGTGGCTAATAATCATGAAATTTGTTTGCGTTCCAAGTTTGCTCCATTTGCTTGCAGCTCAGAGAGCCCATGTTGCAGTCTAGTGGTAAGAAAACACCATTCAGTGGCTAGCAGGAAGGCCAGGGCAATCTAACAGAGCATGAATAGCCTTTCAAAGACTTCAGAATACCTTTCTGGAAAAGACATCATAAAAAAAAACAAACAAAAAAAACACAAAAAAACACACTGCATATAGAAACACTATGTGGCAGAAATGTATAGAAATATATAAATAAATGCATCACCATGCAGACCGCCAAATACCTATTCAAATCTGATACAGGTTTATTACTCAAGTTACTGTGACGGTGCTCAAAAGGTTACCTTACTACAGGATGCTACCAGGATGAAACTAGCTTCTGTATTTTAGCCACAGTGTGTTCCAACACCAGCAACAGCTGCCAACAACATTTCAGAATAAGCTAAAAGTTCTAGACCAACAAATTTCTTAAAAAGTTTCTTAGAAAGAAAGAAAACCAAAAATAAATACTATGATACACTGAGAAAATGTCTACAAAACTGCAGCTCAAACTCACAGAGCAGCCAGTCACACGAGACAGTGAACCTGTAGAAACTCTCCACTTCCTCCAGAGAAATCTTCATGAATCCTCCTCCTTCCACCATGGGCTGAAGACACACCTCACACTCCTCTTCTAGCATCTCTCTCCCTCTCTCTCTCTCTCTCTCTCTCTCTCTCTCTCTCTCTCTCTCTCTCTCTCTCTCTCTCTCTCTCTCTCTCTCTCTCAGTCTCATTCACCTGCTCACAGCTAGCTTCTCTTCCTGCCTCTCACTCACTCACTACCTGTCTCTGCTTCTCATTCTCTGCTTCCTTTTCTGTAACGGACTATCTCTACCTTTGCTTCTCTTGTTCCTCTCACTTGTTTTATGTCTCTCTCTCTCTCTCGCTCATGCTTTTTTCCCCCCTTCACACTTCCCTCACACTCACACACACACACACACACACACTAGGTGTGAACACAGCAGCCTGCAGCGTCATGCTGAGATTCTAGGCTCCGCCCATTCAGAGCTCAGGTAAGATAAATGGCAGCAAAACAAAAGCAGCGCCACCCTTTATCTTACATGTAACCTCAGAGCAGCAACATCAATCAGAGAGTCTGTGATACTTCATGACTTCTATGATGTAGGGCCAGACAAAGGTTTCAATTCAAATATTAAAAATAGATAGACATACTCACCATGGAGTGACTGAGAAATGTTTTTTGGGCACTGATACTGATTTTAGGGGTTTAAAAATTCTGATGATTGAGAATATATTTTTATATTGTAAATTTAAATTTTACACTGAAATATTAGGCAACTTAAGGTCAAATACAGTTGTCAGATATAAACTGTCACATTTCTTAAACTCAAACAAACAGCAGAGACTCAAAATCTTAACCCTTCTGCCAGTATGAGTGAAGATACCTAGAATTCTTTGTGTTTTTGGTGTGGAATTACCTCTCATTATTTTTCTGGTGACCTTCTGGGCCAAAGTGCTGCAGAAATTAGCATTTACCCTCATCTAACATTCTGAATTCAGTTCATGAAGGACTTGCTTTTTAGCCCCACATTCACTAACATGTCACTACCGCATCTTGTCAGCATTGGTCCAATGGTGGTCCATTTCCATTGATATACAGGGTAGAGTTGGGCTGATAAATTGTGGAGTAACAGGTAGGCTAGTCATTAACTGTAAACCTACAAAAGTGCTCAGCCTACAAAAGTATATAGTTGGGGTTTCTCACAAAACATATGGCAAGTGTTCCCCACATATGAATTAAGCCTAGTCTTGGACTAAACTTCAGCGCTAATAGCGAATCTGGAAGCCTTACAAATACCAAAACATCCAATTATTATTCAATGCTCCATGTCATTTTGTGGTGTGGAATTATTTCTTATTTTGCTATTTTTCATCAGTTCTCTTCATTAACAAGGGGACACAGTGCCACAGATGCAAAGCTCCACTCTTACGAAGCACCAAAAGCTACTTGAGTGCAAATGGTGTCCCCTTGTGGAGAGTTTTCAGCATGCTAAACATGAGTGAGTCAGTTACAAGCCAGGCCCATGAGATGCTTCACATCTAAAAAGGCAGTTTGAGTTAAAATCTGTCTAAGGCATTGCTCACATTTTGTACCAACATCCATCTCAAGTGATGTATCAAAACTGGACAGCGAGATGTACTGATGTTCACACCTTCCATTTGCATGTGTCTCAAACACATCTCCAGTGACCAGATTTTGTGATTGGAGGAAGTGTACCATCACTTTATCAGTTTCTTGCTGTATTTGTTGTCAGACAAAAATGTGCTAAAAAGTTCATTTAAAAAGTTTTAGTATGATTATAATAACATTAACAACAACAATAATAATAACAATAATAATAATAATAATAATAATAAATGTAATGTGATAATTCATGTTTATTATGTATGTTGGTTCTTTTTTCTTATTCTATCTTCATTACTGTTTTTGTTGTTCACTGCTACTCAGTGTCACGCTAATAAGCAAGAGGTTGGTGTTGTGTAGTAAGTAACATCTCTGCCATCTATGCTGTAGACTGGGGTTCATTCCCCCACCTGGGCAAGCACCCTTTGCTATGCCAATAAAAGTCCTTGGGCAAGACTCCCAACACAACCTTCGCCTACGTACATAATATTGTACGTCTCTCTGGATAAGAGCGTCTGCCAAATGCCATAAATGCAAATGTAATAAAGCTATTCTGAATTTAACTGAACAAAAATGTATCTCAAGTCCATATTTGTGTAAATGAAAGGGCTGTTATAAATGTTTGGACCACATGAACTGCTAGTGCAACTTGTAAACAAACAGCAGACAAAAAATGAAGCTACGCAGCTGCTTTTTTAGTCTATGCTGAAATGACAGTTAAGGCAGTGTGACGATGCTGCTGAGGATGCATCAACATGCTTTAGTATTTACACTACAGACGTTGTGATCATGTGTCCCTGACCACCTCCGAAGGTGGTTTGAGTAACCAGACACCCATTTACACTTCTGCTTAGCACTGCCCATTTCTGATTACTCACTCAGGATGCAAGCCAATGCCAGGTGTGAACAAGGCCTAAGATTTTGTCTTCGAGAGACCATGAGTTTAAATCTCAGACACCATGACCAAAAAGTTGCTAACTATCAGCATGTAAACACCTACATTTTGCCCATATTGTTAAACTACTGGTTGTCAACATTGGCCATCCTTCAGCCATGAAGGGTTGGAGGATGACTAACACAAATTGTGTATAGAACAAAGACAAGCCATGGTCCCTACCTGTACACCTTCAGGAGTAGCAACAAGCATTTGTAATAAATAAACGTAACAGAGTGTGTTAGATACAGTAGCAACACGGCAGTACCTGAAGCCAGTACCACACGCTACCATTCCAAAAGCGCACCCTCATAGTTGGGGTTTCTCACAAATCATAGGACAAGTGTTCCTCACACATGGTTTAAGCCTAGTCCAGGACTAAACTGCAGTGCTAATTGCAAATCATTATTTTATATCCTTTTCAGTCCTGGCTTAAGCTTAATCTGATAACACTTCCATGCCATTTCGAGAGCACATGTGCATTTACCTTTGGCTGACGTCTGTATATATTTGTGGTGCTTTTTTCTTGGCCTGAAGGAGCAGAAAAATAAAGTATCCATAACTGGATTCATATACAGACAGTCCAGAATCACTCGCCGCTTGTGTGCTGCAGTCAAAACGACACTCACACACATATCCTGTAACCACACAATACAAAGGTCGACTGTGAGTGCACATTGACTGGTCACACATGAGCCAGACTTACTTAATACCCAGGTCATTCATCACACAGCAACCTCCAATAATAATAAACCACAGCTAAAGAGTGACTTATCACAGAACACATAGCACAATATCAAGAACCATCATTTCATTCCACAGTATGATAACAAATCGGTTTCTAACTATGACACAGAGTGCAGTAACCTGCCTTAAGCACACTTAAGCTATACTATTAGCAAAATGTAGATTAACTCTTACTACATGGATTCAATGATAATTATAAGCTGGTATTGTTAGCAACAATCTAGCTAGCCAATGTTAGTGATATAAATGGTAATTTTGACGTTCATGATGCTTTTACCTTCTAAGTTCTGAGCTTTGACTGAACGCAGCAGAACTGTTAAGGCTGTTAAACACCGAACAGGATTTATTTGGATGACAGTAAATTAATTAAAATCTGTGTATAAAACACATTTTGTACACTGATCATGATTTTCCATACGGTGAAAATTCAACATTTTTTTTAATTCTATCTTTGTTTGATTTTTGCAAACTTTTGACACCGACATGAATTTTGGCCAATCAGTGTCATCTCTGGCGTTGGCATGACAACAACCAAGTTGATGGAGCAGCCATCTTCCAGCAAATAGAACTTTTTCACAAACACTAGATGGATCAGAATCTACCAAAGAAGCGAAAATCGTTACGGAAAGGGAGTAAACTCAAGCAGATAAACTTGCCATTCACTTTTTCACTTTTTGGTCACAGCTTGCCCATTTTGTGAGAAGCAAATGATCTTCTCAGATTTTCGTCTCAGATTTCATAACAATTCAGAGACATTAAAAAAAAATAAAAAAAATAAAAAACTACATCATGTCACATCCAGTGTGTTTTGTTTTAACGTCAATAAATAAATTAATTAATTAAAAATCTGGCATTCGATGCATCAAGGCCTTAAAGGCCATTGCTATATTGATATTTGCCATAGTACAGAAAACTAAATCTGTTTTAAACAGTTCAGCTAAAGACTAAAACAAATAAGACATCTTTGCTATCAGATACAGAATGCTGACTTAAACCCCAGTTTGACATGATTTACACTAAAGTCTAAAACAATTAAAAGACCTCTGTTAGCAGATTAAGCAGCACAATGCTAAGTAAACAGAACAAAGACCAGTGGATCTGGAACAAAAATCTACTTTTTGAACAGCACACTCAGCAAACATGCCCCGAAGACTGAGCACACTGTAAATATGCATTTGTTCAGCAAAACTTCAAATGTGCTGCAATAAAAGCAAGTAGAAATAGGCATTAGTGTTCGCTGGCAATGCAGAAAACCATCACGGCATCAGTGTACAGATGGACTAATGCAAGGTCAGAGAGAGAGAGAGAGAGAGAGAGAGACTTATGGAGGGAGATTTAGACTCACGCAGTTCAAGAAGCACCTCGGACATCTGTTAGTGTTTCTGTTCTGTTCCTCATTGCTTCACTCACTGATATGACAGCGTGTGTGAGTGTGAGTCCCTTCAATAACAATTCTGCTTCCTGAGTGCGTGTTTGTTCCTTCCACACACGTCTCTGATGGTCATTCAATATATTTATAAACAAGCTTGTTCAGCTCCTCCTCAGTGTGTGTAGGTATGTGCGTTTTCTCCTCGTGAGACCATTTACTATGTCATGAAATGCACTTGAGTGTGAAGGCAGCACTTCTTTGTGTATGTCTGTGTGTTCATTCACAGAAAGACGTGTCACTGAGAGAGAGAGTGTGTGTGTGTGTGTGTGTGTGTGTGTGTGTGTGTGTGTGTGTGTGTGTGTGTGTGTGTGTGTGTGTGTGTGTGTGTGTGTCTCTCTCTCTAAGGAAACATAAAGCATAAAGATGCCCCTGAAGGTATACAGACACTTTAAACTCCAATGATGCTCTTTAGGTTAGTAAATAAAATGTTTAGCAAAGTTTAGGTAAAGTAAATCAGGCATTCAAAACATTTTCAGGCCCGGAACCTGTCATCACATAAAGGTGCTGCATTTGAACACTGTGATTGGCTACAAAATTAGCAAGAAAAAAAAGGCTGCTAAACTGATACAGCGTAATACAGCTGACTGTGCATATGTATCAGAAACAAAGAAGCACACATGTGCCATATTGTCAGAAAGCTCTGCTTCTCTAGTTTAAAGTGTATTAATATCTCAAAAGGTTGGAAAGTTATTTCCATTTAAACACACTGTGTTCTGAACCGGTCAGCAGTGGCACTTTGGTGTGAATGGGTTAAGTTTCCAGCCCACTTTTACTCAGTACATACGCTATTCTTTCAGTCAAATGAAACAGTATACCATGAGAAAACAATGAAATATTCATAGACTTACACTGTTGTGGAATACTACAATAATAAATAATAAAGTAATAATCAAACTTATTCTATAATTGTTGGACTTAACTCTGTCCTCTCCGCTGTTGTTTGAGCATCGTGTAATAACTGCACTTCTCATATTCATGACCATGCAGAGCCACATTACTAACAGGAGTGCCTTGTAAGTGGTAGTGGTGTAACGGAGAATCAAAGTGGTTCCCACTTAAGATCTAAAATGCGCTTCACTGTGCTTTGTGCGAATGGAAAATACAAAAGAAAATATGCTTTGATGTGACTTCCCTGCAAACCATTTGCTCCGACACTGAAGTCTGGAGCTGTTTTTCTTACAGCGGTGTCGGTGAGCTTGTGTTTACTGACAACAATAAATACAAAAGTGTACAGTAGCATTTTGTCAGATGTCTGTAAAGAACTTTATCAAACAATAATGATTAAAAAAAACAGCAGCCTTTCGAAAAAACACTGACAAAAAGAGAACAACAGTCTCTGAATGGTCTGTTCAAAATAAATGGCACCTGGTTTAACATTTTGATCACTAAACACAACAAACCTTATACATTTTAAGTATGGCACAAATACTTGTTGGGGGCCACTGTACATGCAACAAGCAACCTCAACAACACCACACATAACCTCAATAACCACCACTCACATCCAAGCAGGAAATCACACACACACACACACACACACACACACACACACACACACACACACACAGCGATGTATTCCAAAAAGTGGTCAGCAGTTTCGGTTGGCCTCTATCTCCTCTAGCTGCCCTCCACAAACTCTGTAATGACCCATTTCCCCCGAGGAAACAATCACTCAATCAGTCCACATACATAAACAGAATAAACATATCCTCACCCAGTAATATGAAAAACATACTTTCCAACAGACACCAAAGGGCTCATATTCTATTTATCTTCAATGTCTTTCCTTATCCTCAAGGTCCACTTATGATGCTGGTGTGTGTTTATGTACCAGAAACAATTCATTTTCATATGAACATTGTCTATCCTTTCTTTATGCACTAGGATTAACCCCTTAAATGTCCAATGCCCACCAGCAGGCCCAAAGCTTTACTATGCACTTATATAACCTAAGGATAGCTTAACCAGTTTGCACTGAAGTCCCTGTAGTTAGTGAATAATAAGCCTGAAGTTTTAAGGGGTTAAAGACTCTTTTCAACTTTGTGTCTACATAAATAAGCTTTGTTTTGATTGGCTGCACTGTATTGTGCTTCATTCAAGTTTACATTCACATTGAAGCTGAAATATATGGACTATATATACTGCATGGACTAGGGAGAGAATTACATGTTTTAGCAATGTTTACATACTACAAAAAAAAAAGAGCAGGGAAGTTTAACATGTCACTGCACTGAATCTTATATATTTCTAACAATTTAAAAATATATTTAACTATATATATATTATATATTACAAAACTGATACAAATCTGATATAAATCAATGTGTTTTACACATTTCCTCAAGTTGTGGCACTCCTGTATGTATGACCAGCCATTTGAGTGACGCTGCACCACATCTACATAGGAGCTTGTTCGATGATGTATAGTAGCTAGGTGGCTCGCTGATTGGGTGACTCTACACTGTAGCTGTGGGGCTGCCTGGACCCAGTCGCAACTAAAGACTTTTCTGACCTCTTTTGCTTCTCAGGCCATTCACCTGTGTGCCACTACACTGTAGTTCCAGGGCTCCTTGGACAGAGAGGGACCTTCCCCCACGGCTAAGGACTGTTGCCGGACTAGCCAGGTGACCCTACACGTTGAACTGGGGAACTGTTCCTCCGTTAAGTGTGTCAACTGTGTGTGTATGTTGTGTTTTATTTATTGTGAGTTATGTATTTTGTTACTTTTGTACAGCTTCCTTGGGTTTTGAGAAAGGTGCAAAACAAATAAACAACTTCTTATAACAGTTTTTTCAGTTGCTCTCTAAACATGCCACTAACTTTTCTCCATTATCTGCATCTCACAAACACTGAGATGTACATGAAGTCATTCAGACTGTTTTTCCATGTGAAAGGTACATCAGAGAAACTTACAGACTCTCTTTTTTTTTTTACAGTGGTGGCAAAATAGCACTAAAAGCTTTCTTTTGGTGCCATTTTGCCCTACAATGCCCTGCATGTATCTCTCTGTCCTGAACATATCTCCAATACGACTTAGACCAACAGTCTTCTCATAAAACATCATAAAGCAATGTCTCAAGCATCCAGCAATGTATTCATAACCATTTAATGGTATTTTTTTCTGTGATGGCATTAAACACTTACTACCACCACTGTTACCAATTCTAATGCAGCTCCTCATGACGGTGCATTTCACATCAAACCACTCTGAATGACCTTGTTTACATCTTTGTGCACAAATTAAACAAAATAAGTGGAATTTCCTCTTTAAAATATCAGGCATGTTTGCAACTATGACACATTGTGAAAGACAACAATATTAGCCCCCACCCCCACCCCCCTCACAAACACTCATCCTGTATCACTCACACACAGGCGCACAAACACATCCTCACCGTTCCACTCCCGCCAGGAGCTCCTGCGCTGGTAGGTGCTGAAGCTTCCTCCCTGCAACACAGTCACTGACAGGCTGTGAAGAAGCTGAGAGACTCTGTTAAAGATCCGCTGAGGAGCCTCCTGGCCCTCCCGCAGCAGCTCCTGCAGAGACATTCTGCCTGCCGTACCACTGACCTCAAACTGGACACAAGCCTGGCCACTACAAGTCCAGTCCAGCTGGACTGCACCTAGAGAAACCTGGGTCAAGAAAGAACCAGCAGACCAAAGCAATTCCGGATAAAGTAAGCTGGTCTACTTTACGGAAAAATGAGAAGTCCAAGCCAAGGCAAGACAAGGTCTTTCAAGCTCATCCCAAATAGAGTTACAGTATAGTGGATGCCTTCCCTTACTTTGATATGCTTTTAGAGCAAATGAGTAATCCAAGTCAAGGTGAAATCTTCAATACAATACAGAAGCTTACCCTTAACTTTTCTTTAAGGGTAAGTGAGTAGTCCACATCAAGGCAGGACAAGCTTGTCCAGTTCGAGCTGATTTCAACATACAATTACAACATAAATCTGCTTCACAATGCTGTGCTGTACAATCTAAGCAAGAGAAGGTTGTCCAAATTTGGCTGGTCCTAGAGTATGGTGCAGCTTTCTCTCCACTTTGCTTTAAGGGGGAAGTGAATAGTCCAAGTCAAGGCAAGAGAAGTTGGTCCAATTCGAGCTCATTCCAAAGAGAATCACAGTACAATGGACTATTCACTTCACTGTGTGTTAAAAAGTAGGCAAGAGAAACTGAGCTCATCCCAACACACTTTGCTTTGCTTTAAGAGAAAGTGAACAGTCTCAATCAAGTCGAGGCAAGAGAAGCTGTTCCAATTCAAGTTCCAAACAGGATTACAGCAGCATATTCCCTTCACTGTGATTTGCATTTAGGGTAAGCAAGTAGTCCAATCAAAGCAAGAGAAGCTGGTACAAATTGAGTTCGTCTTGTAGCATATAGCAGGTTTTACTTCACTTTGCTTTGCGGTGAAGTATATTAGTCCAAGTCAAGCTGGTCCACTTTAAGCTAGCTGCAAACAGATATACAGCAAAGTACCCACTTCTCTTTTCATTACATTCAGAATAGATAAGTAGTCCAGTGAAGGCAAGAGAAGTTGGTCAAAACTGAGCTCGTTCCACCAGCACAGCAGGGTTCCCTTCACTTTGCTTCTTTGTGAAGATGGTAACTGATAAGATCCAGTGGTTGCGTTTCCGAGGCGAGATGCATCTTCAAGACTGTGTCCCGGTTCTCACGATGTCTTAAACACACATACACACACAGCCTTGCTTGCAGTGAAGCGCAGAGCTGAGGAGAGGAAGAGAGGGTGGGCGATTTGCCGGGACGTTTTAGCACAAATCCCCATCTGCTCGGCTAATTATACTGACAGCAGCAGCCGAGCAGGCAGCACACGCACACTAATCTTTAGCATTCTCGTGCGCCACTTAGGGGACAAATCAACATACTTTCTTGTAGACTGCATAGCAGAGAAGGAAAAAGGAATAGTCCAGCAATACTTTCCAGAATAATTTCCAGCCCTGACTCTATATGCATCTGTTTCATGTGGTCAGTTGCCACAATTAACTTTTTGATCATGTTGCCAAAAACAATCCATTAAATTCAAAATGCACTTATAATAGAAGTCAATGGGTAGATGTTGAAGCGGAAGCATCTGCCCGTTGACTTCTATTATAAGTGTGCTGTGAGTCACTGGGCTTTTTCCTTTTCTAGGTGCAGAGAAATGGTTATCTATATGGGTCCTCATTCAAACATTTTTAGTGCAAAATTAAAGCGAATTTCCAAAAAACTGGTTAAAGAAAATGCTAATTAATCTAGTATTATGTGCAAAATCCTGAAGATAACATCACATAAGGGCTGAAGTTACTGTCCCACTTTGCTGCCCATCAAACCCCTGGGAATGTCATTCCAGACACAGCATTGATGATTATGACTGATTATGTCTGCCACTGCATCCAAGTGTAAAAAATGTTTTAGCAATATTTGTGTATTTCCCCCCCCCATTTCTCCCCATCCACATTATTTTTTTGCTTATTGTCAAGAGGTGGATGGAAACTCTCATGGTAATGAGTCATACGATACAGATGCAGCAGATAGAAGTTAGGTTGAAAGACACTGAAAAAAATATGATCATTTCTTTAATAACTTTTTATATGAATAAAATCCCACTTGACAATTTTATTTTCTAATTTCTTCACTTAAGATTGCACAGAATGCAAACAGAGAGATAAAGGCAGGTCACCTGAAGGTGTATGCAACAGAGGCAGAGCGAGAGATAAGCCAGCTTAGTGCAGACTACACCTGTAGACCTCTGAGTGCCATATAGTTATACATACTGACACACTGCTCTCACACTGAAAACATAAGAGGCATAAGAAAACATAAGAGTGTACTTACCCAAACATGTTATAATTATTAAGGTAATAAGAATTAAGTTTGTAAAATTCAGAGTTCATTCTTCCTCAGAGTGAGTTTACTGTCTTGAAAGATTCCTTTTAATTTCCATACATTCCATACATTAACACGTCTGAGGTGACATCATCGTGATTAGGCATGCAGGTGGTTCCCTTCTCACTTAATTTACAGATTGTTTCTCACATCTCTGTGTATTGTCAGTCTTAAAGGCCTGTTTAATGTAGTTGATCTTTCAAGACATGTTACGAGTATGTTACGTTTTACACTGGAGCCACAAGGCTAATGTAGCATTTGCCTCAAGCCATGTCAAACTATTAAATATAAAACTAAAATAAGAAGCAGTGTTTATTTTGAAGTCTGGATCTCATAATCAAACTTCTGTCAATCATTATAGATAACAGTATAATAGTCAGTGGGAGAAACCATATGAGAAAGCCCATTTGAGATTACTTACACAATTCAAGGCTATAATATGCTGATTTAGGCATGCAGTTTGTACAACACTACTTGTGTGCTATAAGCTTCCATTACGTGTTAGCTACATTAGCTTTGTAGCTCCAATCCAAACTTAGGACCAAACATGTTTTGGATTATTGAGAAATGGGGAAAGAAAAAAAAAAAAGTGTACATTTGGCTGAAACTTTGCTTTAACGGGGAAAACAGTGCACAAAGGCCGTGAAAGATGAGAGAAAACAACAGCCAGAAGGGGAGGCTGAGAGAAGACGGAAGCAAAACTAAATTCTTGGCACACTCTGGATCCATCACCCCCAGCATGTAATTCCCCTTCTTCCCCCAGTGTCCTATCCTATAAACTCATTTATAGCAGTGGAACCAAGCCCCTCAACCTCTCTACAGTCTGTTCTTTTTCTTTTTTCACAGCCAGACCTGAGAGAGAGCACCCGACACCAGCATCTATTGAGCCCACATCCATCTAGATCCCAAAAAGGGGGGAGAGAGAAGAGGAAAAGGAGCATTTTGTTATAAGACCTCAGAGGCTGAGCTTCGGCTGGCGTGAACGCCTCCCCCTCCCACAAAGTTTGTTTGATGAGTTTGTTTCTGGCACTGTAGTTTAAGTGGTACAGCCTCCCTTTCGTTTCACATCAACATTTAAGAAGCCTAGATTGTCTGTTATTTCTCCTAGTCAGTTAGTTTGCAGACCAAAAAAATAAACTACTCTAAAGCAATACCTCAGACATCAGCCTGAGCATCCATAACCATTTCACTTTCTGTGATGGAACATGAGGTGGATGTCTGGTTCTTATCACCAACACTGAACAGTTCTGACTATAAATTTCTCTAGAACAAAGCATTTCGCACCAAACCACCCTGAATGACTGTGTTAACCATGCAATAACAAAAAATTGGTGGAGTTCCCCTTTAAGGGTGAAATGCAGTAGCACTGGCATGAGGTGTTTCTGGGTGGAAATCTCCATTTTGTCATTGAATACTCCAGCTTTGCTCTGCTACACTAGCACAGCCTGTGCTAGGCATGCTAATATTACTGAAAAAAAAAAATACATTCTGAACTGAATCTGTAATCTGCATTCATATTCTGTAGCACAGGGCTGTTAGTAGACTCTTTGTGCCCTTCTCCTCCATCTGTGCTCCATTTTGGGGTTTGTGTGTAGAGCGTGACTGTGGTCTGACAGCTGTGGTACAGCATTACCTCTGTGGCTAGACTGAGAAATAAACACCCTCAATTTGATGCACGAGACACTTATATATACAGAGCACAGACACAGAGGAAGACAGACAGACAGACAGACAGACAGACAGACAGACACAAGAGTCAAGTTAAGGGCCAAGTTCATGACTGACATTTACTGCAAAGGTCATGACATTAAACCATTTCTAGCCTTCGGCACACTTTAAAAAAAAGACGGTTCTTCAAGTTTAGTAAAGAAAATGGTTCTACACTGAACCACAAACACTCAAAGAAGCACTTGCATGATTAAAGGGTTCTTTGCATCATGAAATCGTTCTTCAGACTGAAGGAAAACATGCAGCAGATGGTTCTATACAGAACCTTTTTGAAAAGGGTTCTATTTAGGACCAATAAGAGTTGTAACAAGCTAGACATCATGACAGCAGAAGAACCCTTTTTAAATAGAACCATCCATCAATCTGAACAACCTTTTCACAATGCTTTAAATCAGACAAGGGTTCTTTGAGCCATTTTCTTTACTAAAGAACCCATGAAGAACCATCTTTTTTTAAGAGTGTATATTTCCTCTGATGTAGATGTGTACACAATTCTTAAGAGGCCCCACATGCTACACTTTTCTTGCACTTTTTAAAGTCCTTTTATGACGTGTGGTTTCTAAACCATAAACTCTTAAAATTAATTTTTTTGACCATTTTCCAACATTTATTTATGCCTTAAAATTAAACAGGCTGTTTTTGTTACTGAGCCTTTAAGACTGATATATTTAAATGAGCTCTATTCTGACTGGTTGTCCTGTACTGTGCCTCAATCCCAAAGCTGTTTGTGCTGAAACACACTTCAGCGTATTGGGTGGAGCTAAAGTGCTTTAGGGTGACTTGTTGGATATGTGCAAATGCACTGGACATCATAAAACCATTAATTCAACACAGGCAATTTATGCAGCTTAGTTTCCATTTATGAACAGTATTGAATGATAGCAGTGAGAAACTAGGTCAAAGCAGAAAGTGGTAACCGCACATTTCAACCTTGCACTTCATGCTAATTAGATGAGAGAGATCGATAAAAGGGCCCAATCGATCACTAGATACGCTCAAGCCTCTGCGGTACAGCAAGGAGGTGAATTTTAAACAGATTTAAGAGCTATACTCAAGTAGGAAAGTCCTTAAAGGGACAGTCAGATTTAAAGTCAGGTTTATACAACTTTCAGCTTTCCTCAAGTGTAACTGATCAGCCACAACAGATTTAGTCTGCGAGTTTGCTTCTTTAATTTTGCACTGGTGCTACGAGTAATGGGAGCTTATATCTTACCAACTAGCATTGCACAAACTGCACACCAAAATCATCACACTTGCCTCAAACTGCATGAAGCTGTTCAGTAATCTCAAACAGTGGTCTTAGATTTGTAGCTCTAGTATAAAATAAGGCTGAACGATTAATTGCATTTGCGATAATCTCGCGATATTTTAAAACGAGATTCTCTAACCGCACAGGCTGCGATTTAAACTGGTCACGTGACTTGGGAGCGAGCCGAGCCGAGCCGAGCCGAGGACGAACGGAGCAAACCCGAGCAGGAGGCAGGGAGGCAGCGGCACGCTGAAATAACTCGGGCAGTAACGGAGTTCATAGCGAAAGACATGATGCCCGTTAATATAGTGAACAAGCCCGGCTTCATGGCTTTGTTAAACACACTGGATATGCGCTACCAAATACCCTCACGCACATATTTTAGCCAAGTTGCTATACCTGAGCTGTATAAAAAATGCCGAAACAGAGTTTCAGCTGAGCTGAAAACAGTGGAGTTTTTTGCCACAACAACTGATCTGTGGTCCAGCCGTACATCGGAGCCATACTAGAGTTTAACGGTTCATTACACTGATGAAGATTTAAATTTAAAAGCTCGCTGCCTTCAAGCATCCTATTTCCCGGATGACCACACGGGGGAAAACATTGCAGCTGGCCTGAGAGAGGGGCTTGCCAGCTGGGATCTACAGGAAGATAACCACATCTGCATAAAAAATCGCATTTTAAATCGCAATCGCAATTTATAGATAAAAAATTGCAATTAGATTATTTTCCAAAATCGTTCAGCCCTAGTATAAAACTGCAGGAGCAAACGTCTGGGTTTACCAACTACATTTGCCATAAGGAGAAAACTGTGTAAACCCCCCCCCCCCTACCCCCCATGTGTTAAATTCAGCAAATAAACTGTTTATTAAATGTGTAGCAACATGTTCTCTCTAAAGGATGTGTTAGCACACCACTTACACAAAAATCAATAGTACAAAACAGAAATTAGAGATCAAACAGTACGTGCAGATAAGTTCAATTAAAAATGTACACCAAGTATGTAAGGGCAAAAAGAACATGACATTTCTTTTTCAAATACCTGTGTTAAGGTCAACTATGGGGTAAAACACCTCCACTGTGATGATGACCCACTTCTGAACTGACTCCACTTACGTAGCACTGCCTTGAGAGAGTGGTTGTGTTCGTACAGTGTTTTTAGCTAGTACCTGCTGGCAGTGCTATGTATATGGGGAAATAGGGCAGTGCTATCAAAGAAAGAAAGACAAAAAGAAAGACCGAAAAAGACAGAAAGAAAGAAATAAAAGAAAGAAAAGAAAGACAGAAAGAAAAAGAAAGACAGAAAAAGACAGAAAGAAAGAAAGACAAAAAGACAGAAAGCCAGAAAGAAAGCCAGAAAGAAAAGAAAGACAGAAAGAAAGAAATAAAAGAAAGAAAAGAAAGAGAGAAAGAAAAAAAAAGACAGAAAAAGACAGAAAGAAAGAAAGAAAGAAAGAAAGAAAGAAAGAAAAAAGAAAGAAAAAAGAAAGAAAGAAAGAAAGAAAGAAAGAAAGAAAGAAAAAGAAAAGAAAGAAAAAGAAAAGACAGAAAGAAAAGACAGAGAAAAGAAAGACAGAAAGAAAGACAGAAAGAAAAGGCAGAAAGAAAAGAAAGACAGAGAAAAGAAAGACAGAAAGAAAGAAAGACAGACAGAAAGCCAGAAAGAAAAGAAAGCCAGAAAGAAAGAAATAAAAGAAAGCCAGAAAAAGACAGAAAGAAAGAAAGAAAGAAAGAAAGAAAGAAAGAAAATGAAAGACAGAAAGCCAGAAAGACAAAGAAAGAAAGAAAGACAGAAAAAGACAGAAAGAAAAGAAAGAAAAAGAAAGACAGAAAGAAAGACAGACAGAAAGAAAAAGACAGAAAGAAAGACAGACAGAAAGAAAGAAAGACAGACAGAAAGAAAGAAAAGAAAGACAGAGAAAAGAAAGACAGAAAGAAAGACAGAGAAAAGAAAGACAGAAAGAAAGAAAGAAAAAAGACAGACAGAAAGAAAGAAAAAAGACAGACAGACAGAAAGAAAGACAGAAAGAAAGAAAAAGAAAGACAGAAAGAAAGAAAAAGAAAGACAATCAGTAATTCAGTAAAAACTAATTTACCCAACTTTCCCAAAAAGTCAAACGTTACCCAGTAACCTTACCTCCCTTACTCCAAATGTAACTGATCAACCACGGCATGTTTGGTACCAGAGATTTGCTTATTTTGTTTTGCAGTGGACCACCTGAATCATCAGCATTACTTCCCTTAGATCCCATCAAACTGTTCAGAAACGCATATACTTAAAAACAGTACAAGCAACAAACAGAGACTAAGCCGTGCTCACCCTGGACTGCTGTCCTGCTACTTTCTTTGCAGTTAGTAAAATCAGGCTAGTATGTCTATCTGCTGTGACGTGGTTTTGGCAGGAACACACAGTTTGGTGATCAGTGCGGCGTTTATACTCCAAGAAACTGCGCTGTGCAAACCATGTGGCTAAACCCTCACAGACCTGCCTAAAACCAGGGCAAGTTGTTAAAAACAAAATGTTTAAAGCAAGGCCGAAGCAGGCATGTAGTTTGCTTGATGGTAAACTGCCAACACATTAGCTTCTATTACTTTTTAACTATATTAGTCTCGTGGCTCCAGCACAAAGTAAAAACACAACCTTCAGACACCAAACATGCCCCGACTCATCAACTGCATATAGGATAAAGGGATGAGTCGAACTGGGGGGAAGAGTTGAATTTAGGTAGCTGGAACACCATCAACTATAAGTAACTGGAGGCGCAAAATCTGTGCTAATGTGATACTGTACAATATAACAGCTTGTATTCACAGCTGCATACATTTCTAATACACATTAACATGTAAGACATAGCCAGTGGCTTCAGGCAGGTCTGTGAGGATTTAGGCATGCAGTTTGCTTGATGCTAATTAGCAACATGAATTGGCCTTGTAGCTCCAGTGTAAAAGAAGCAACGTTCAAACACCAAACATTTCACTTCTTTTTGAATTCAGTCACTGGGCATGAAACCAGGAAAGTATTAGACCGTCAGCATTTTGTTTTGTGATTCTGTATCATTTATAAGGTGTAGTAAAAATGCAGAGGAAAGCAGCACCTGGCTGGACTCAGGTAGTAGAAATGCCGTGGAGTGTAAGAAACTGAAGATGCTTACTCAGAGGCACAATCAGCATTAATATGATAACAGCTTGCATTATTGGCTAAATATATTACGAATAAAGAAAGGATACAAAACAAGAGGTTGGATCTAAGCGTGCAGTTTGTTTAATGCTAACTGGCACAGTGTTAAACTGAAGAAACTGAAACCAAGTTCAGACACCAAACACGTCTTGGCTGATTGACTACATTTGAAGTAAGAGGAAAACGTAGAATTTATTTTGCAGAATTCTCTCTTTGATGTGCCATTTTCAGCTTGAAGTCAGGGGTCACTAGGCTAAAAATGGTTCATGTGCCATTTTGCGATTCTGTATCATTCATAATGTGCCGTCAAAATATAGCAGAAAGCAGCACCTGGCTGAATTCAGGTAGCTGGAACACTGAAGTGTAAGTAACTGGAGACGCCTTCTCTGAGGCAAAATTAGCCTTAATATGAAACTGTACAGCGGAAAAGCTTGTATCCTTAGCTGAATACATCACCAGCAGACAAGCATGTGTTAAACAAGTGGTTTGAGGGGAGTTTGTGGTGATTTAGGCACACAGTTTGCCTAAAGCTATCAGGTAATGTTAGCTTCCATTACTTGTTAGCTACATTAGCTTTGTAGCTCCAGTGTAAAAAGAAGCAAAGTTCAAACACCAAACACAACTTGGCTGATCAACTACACTTGGGGTATACAGGACTTACTTTTGCTGAACTAGCGCTTCAATTTATGCTTGACTTCAATGGTCACTGGGCAATGTCTTGATTCTGTATCATTTACAGTGCAGGTAACTGGAGATGCTTACTGAGAGGCACAATCAGCATTAATTGATTTTGCACAATGTTCATAGCTAAATACATTACAAGCATACATTACATACATTACATTAGCACAAGCTAAATAACCAGTGGTTTAAGGCGGGTCTGTGATGATTTAGGCCTGCGGTTGGCCTGATGCTAATTGGTGAGGTGTGAGCTTCTATTACTTGTTAACTTCATTAGCCTCATGGCTCCAGTGCAAACAACGAGCAAACTTCTGACATCAAACATTTACTGGCCAAATGACAGCCTCTGGGGTTGTGGATCTCTCTGTGGAAATCTGCATTTGAATTCAGTGGACACGAAATAAGGAAAATCTGAAATTGTTAGCATTTCTCAATTCTAGATCATTTGTAATGTGCAGTCAGAATTCAGGTAGCTGAAACACTGAAGTGTAAGTAACTGGAGACGCTCACTCAGATGTACAATCAGCATTAATATGATACTGTACAATGTAACAGCTAAATACAACACAAAAATACAAACAAACAGAGATACAATACCAGCCCTCTCCTTCACAATGACACTATGACGGTAAAGTCATTCAAATACAAACACAACCACATGCACACTCCAGCTCCTCCTACCGATGCCGTGCATAACAGCGTTGAGCCTCCTCAGGAGCTCCTCCAGAGCCATTTCACTCATCTGCATCCACAGGAGCATAACGAAGTGGAGATATACAAGGAGAAGAAGAGAAGAGGGGATGCTGCTTCTGCTGCTGGAGAGGGAGAGAGAGAGAGAGAGAGGGGGAGAGAGGCAGGAAGAGAGAGATAGATAGATATAGAGAGAGAGAGAGAGAGAGAGAGAGAGAGAGAGAGAGAGAGAGAGAGAGAGAGAGAGAGAGAGAGAGAGAGAGGGGGGGGGGGGGAGATAGAGAGACAGAGAGAGAGGGAGAGTGGGAGAGAGAGAGATGCAGGGAGCGAGAGAGAGCGGCAGGGATGAGGAGGCAGAAACACTGACACACATCCACATGCAAGACACACACATACGAGGCAGGCACAGTCAGCGCGCGCACACGGCTCAGCAAGACCCTCTGCAAAGTCACCGTGTGCACACACTGGCTTCAGCTGCAGTGCAGACTCAGGGACAAGCACACAGGCATTTGATCATGCGCAGGCCCATGCTCATACTGCAGAGCCAATTGCTCATACAAACTGACATGTCATGGTGCACGAAAGGGCACGACCACAAACAGTACATACTAATAAAAGCGAAAATGCTGTGGTCATCTGCGCACTGATATTGCCCATATTGGCTGGTGCAGTATAGGTTTTCATTCGAGCATCAAAATAAGAATTTGGAGGCTGAAGATATCTGACACTTTTCATGTAAATGTCTGTCCGCACCAATGCTGACACATTTATAAAGTGAAGACTACGTCTGCCCAGCAATACAGAGAAATAAATCCTTTACTTCCACAGATTTTTCCCAAAATATCTGCACAATTCAGTGGTTGTGATGGAAACAAAATAATTCAGAGAGGTTTGATGTGAAATAGTTCATTTGCAGAGAAACTTACAGACTCTGATGTCCTTACAGTGGTGACAACAGGAACCAGGGGTCACAATGTCTGTAACAAAAATATGGCCATTTCATTTACAATCAAAAATCACCAGTAAATCTTTTGAGCCTTGTAAGCAGCGCTGGCGATGGTAAAATAGTGGAAAATCTAAACTAACACATTTTATGTGGGAACTATTTTGCCTTACAGCACCACCCTGCAAGTACCCATCACCACCACTGTGAACAAAGTCTGACTGTAAGTTTCTCTAGAATGGAGCGTTTTCACCCCAAACCACTCTGAATGACCTTGACAGGCATTTGGTCTGACAGTTAATTATGCAGAAATTCGACAAATTCGGTGGAATTCCCCTTTAAGTTGACGATGCATTTTCTCTTGATAAAAAGCATTTTTTCCCTCATGGGGACCAGCAATTTGTCGCCACAGCATCAAATGATCACGTTTTCTGTCATCCTAGCAACATTTAGTCCGCATGAAAGAGCCAAGCAACCTGCAGACTCACGCAGACACGATTAGATTATGGCTGTGTGATCATTCAAAGCCAGAGCCTGCAGCAGTGTGTGTGTGTGTGTGTGTGTATGTGTGTGTGTGTATATGTGTGTGTGTGTGTGCGTGTTTTCCTCAGGAAGCCGTGATTTGTGTCACAGTCATTTAGCTTCTCTCCCAAATAGCTAAAGCAGACCACACGTCCTTTCCACATCGCTTCCAGTCCGCACGCTCACCATTTCACCATGACGATCTGACCTCAGATCAGCCATGACGTTTCACTCATCATCGCCTCGATCACGCACACATTAACAAGGCTGATCCGGGATCAGCGCCGTCCGGCTTTCCTACTCAAGCCTGGTTGTACTTCACTGTTAATGGCCGCTGTTCAGAGACAGACGAGGTCCCAGTGTCTCTGTGGTTAAGATAATGGCTGGATTCCAGTCACATTCACAAATAAGAATATCTCGATAACTCGAGATAAGCACTCCTGCAACACGGCTGGCTACCTACACCCTCCCATCAGGTTCGCCTTTCCTCCTCTGGGCAACTGGCGCCACCGTGTGGCCTTAACAGTACAACAACAAGCTCTTAGTCTGTTTGTTTGAACTAGCAGTTTCTCAGTGTTTTAGGAGTGAGACTCCAGCTGGACCTCGAGTTACTCTTCACACGGCTGGTAGGTAAACGTACTCACAGTAAACGTTATTCCCGGTGTCGAAAGAAATACACGGTCTTCTGTTGTTTTCTTGCAGCTGATTTCTCCACCCTCGTTTGTACAAACCGTCAGTTAATACAACGTAGTCCACTCAGAAGAGAGTTTACGGTCTTGTTAGTGTGAATAAATAAACAAACTATAAGAGTTTTCTACGCGCTTCTGTGGCGGTGAAACCGTACGGTCGTCGTTCGCCTGGTTTAGCGGGGAACCTTAATGAAGGCTCAGACTCAATCGTCTCCTCGCTCTCTATGTAGTGCACTATGTAGGCCCTGAAATGACTTCTAAAGCCAGATAGTGGATTGTTGTCCGGTAGAAAGTCATTTAGGATTCAGCCATGGGGGGCACGACTCCCAGCCTGCATTTAGTGCAGTATTTGGGCGCAGAAGCCATTTAGCTTCATGACTTACATAGTGCACTATGCAGGCAAGAGGGAGCAGCAACTGTTTCAGTGGTGCTATAAAATATCCACATCTACAGTTTGACCACTAAATTATTATTATTGTGATGAAAGGCTATATGGCCGTGTGACGATGAAGTGAATTTAAATTACTGTATCATATCCCGGACTACTGATTTTTTGGGAAAACACAAAATCCGCAAATAATAAAAGCAGTAAGGTGACATGTCAAAAACGGCTGCTGTCAGTCGTTCATTTATGGTTGGAATAATCATTTAGCTGCTGGAATAAACTCAACACTCAAAAAAGATGGTTCATCAGTAGTTATTAAGTAAAAAGATCGAGCTTTTGTAGAACCTGAAGTTCTGTATAGAACGATTTCTGCTTAAATGCTTCTTCAGATTGATGAATTTGTTGTGTATTCCTTATACAATATTTAACGTAGGCTACCCAGCATTTCCTCATACACTAGAGGGCGCTCCCGAGCGAGTCCAAAATGAACGGGTTGATACGGAGCGTCTGAGAAAATTAGTTTATAAATGCTTAACCATGTTTAGTGTGAAAGAATACATTCATTTCCTGAACAAAGAACGTCATAAAACTACATTTTAAGAGCTTTTAAACTTAAGCTATAGGAGTTTAAAACGGCGCCTCGTGTATTTCCATGACGTCAGTAAGCGCGAACAGCCAATGAGCTGCTCCGCTCGCCCATCAATCATCACGCTCTAGCAGTAAAGCCCGCCTCCTGCTGCCCGAAACTGTAGAAAAAAGGTAATATACAGGTAAGACTTCTATGCTTTTTTTAGGGAAATACATCCTTCTACTTTCTAAAATTAAAGTAACGTTCTGGGAGAGTGATTATAAAATATTTTAACTTTTCATTTTTAGCCGTCGGGCTCCATTCACTCCCATTCATTGAGGACTCACTCGCGAGCGCCCTCTGCTGTTTAGCAGTCCTGTTTTCGTTATAACGGGGGGAACAGAAAGTGGCCAGGCTCCTCATAAACCGCTTCTGGCTCCACTACACAGGTCACTAAAGACTATTTTGGAATTGGGCCTGAACTCGGGCGGCAAAAGGAGCGAACAGTCGAGTAATTAAGTCGCATGCTCGCATGTCTTGCTGTAGCTTGTCGTCCTCACTGTTGGACCTAAACCTTCACTGCAGTAATTTAGCTTAAGTTTTCAGCAAAGTCGTGCTATGGGCGTCTCTTACACGTTTACTAACCACGTGACATAACTCAGTCAGAAAAAGATTCTTGATAAAGATGAATAAGATTATGATTTAAAAAAATGTAGAAAACGACGTTTTTTTTAAAAACGTTTATTAAAGAAAAAAATGACGATGTTTATTTCATTGCATCATATATCTATACATCTGTGTTGTACAGACTTAAGTGGGAGGGAGAAGAAAAAAATCCTAGGGCAATATCCACAAATGATCCCCTTCCCCCTTCCCTGAGGCCAAATTACAGACCTAAAGTTACTAGACAGCAACAGAGCAACAGGATTAGTTATCCTTAGCTTGGATAAATCACCTGGAACTGACTTGTTCAGGTTACACCCGAAAATCAGGTCTTAAGTAGCAACTGATGCTAGGAGGGACAGGTTATACAACATGTTTACATTTAATGCGCTTTCACTCTCAGCTTGTATTTAAGTTGTGTGCATGTGGAAGGCCACACTGTTAAGACTGAATCTGGATCAGGATCAGGATCAGGCTAATGTTAGCGTGGTGGCAAACTCACTGCTACCATTTCCAACCTGTCTAATTTCAGTTAGCTAGTGCAGCTCAGTTGCGTAGCACTGTAAGTGACTCTAAACTCGAACCCAAGCTGATGTGATTTTTGTTGCTGTTCAGAAAAGCTTGTCCAACTTAGCAACTGTTACTACGAAAGAACACATTTCTGGGCAAAGCATGAAAAGGACAATTATAATGTGCAGGAGGGCCCTGGGAGAAGAGTGCAATTTGGGACTGAGCCATTGAGACTTCTCCACTTGCCCTTTCTCAGAGTGTAATGAGCATGGGTGATGTGAGGCATGGAAACCTGCTGGATGGGATTGGAACACTACCACAGTATTTTAATATAGGGTAATTAATACAGGGCCAGCTGCAGGGTCCCAGCACTTTCAATACATCCACATTGAGTCATTTCAAGTCCACAAGTTCATACAGCCTTGACGGTAGTTGAATTTACAGTTTTTTTGGGGGGGAAAATAGAGATTTACTAAGGAAGATGTGGTGCACATGGATGTGTAGGCCCACTCTGTACAATTTAAGAATGAAAATGATTTTTTTTGTCTTTTTGCAGTACAAAGGTCACAGTCTGTCAAACAAACAAACAAAACAAAAAAAATTCCAAACACACTTGGGTGTAAAAGGGTGACTGGATAAAAAGCATTGTTAGCCAAACACTCAGTGTTTTAGAAAAAGCAGTTTAGGACTGATGCAGGATCATATTTACAAGTCCAAGAATCAGAAGCTATGTAAAGCTGATTTCAGCAACAAAGGGCATCTTTTCACAATGTTAAATTCTGTAGCACCGTGTAAAAATGGCTGCTCTTTATTCTACAGAAACACCTTCAGGATTTTAAATGGGCTTAGTGACTACAGAGTATGAAAGGGGGACTAACAATGAACATTTTGTATCAGTACCAGAATATAGAACAAATATCTTAAATATTAGCATAGTAAGTATTAGATGAAAACACCCCCCCCCCCAAAAAAAAACCCACAAAAAATTGCACACAATAGAAAACTTCAGTGCCAATGTTCACTACAGTCGCTATGATGAGAAAACCTTGTGTCTCCAAAAACATTTAATGGATGTGACAGTAACACCATCATTCCAAGTAATTCTAGACCAGTGCAATTGGTCTGGTCATTGTCACATGCCTAAGGTGGCATTTTCAACTGGTGTAAAGGGAAAAAAAACCCAGAAAAACAGAAATGGAGCTACAAGATTTTCATATGACAACGACAATCAACTCAAACGGTAATGGAGACTAAAAGGTGATGACAACAGGGCTGTGACCTTGTGCTACTAAAAGTTCTACACTTCTAAAATGATTATTTTCTGAAACGTTTGGCAATGACTCGGGGGTTAAAGGCTGCATTTCTTTTTTCTGTCACTTATGTACTTCCATTCTGAGTAAGGCCTGTTGACCAACACCATCTCACGACATTGAGGTCCATTCAGAAATCATCACGTGCCGAAACCAAAGCGTTCAGATTCAGATGTTGGAGCTGCGGCGGCCCCTGGTGGCCCCTAGTGAGGGCCGTAGACGCGGATCCCGGGCTTTGTAGTGCTCGTTAAAGTCCAATCGGAAGCTCAGGAACTGCAGACTCTCATCTGAACTGGTCATCAACAGCCGCAAGAACTCCTGAACGATGCCCTGGGGGGATGGAGGGAGACAAGGTAAGAGAGAATAAGAGTTAAGAGTTAAAAGATACACAGGTATGTTTATTACCTGGTACAACACAGGAATGTGCAAATACACATGTCAAAACAAAAATCAAAAAGGGATTTGTTCACCTAATCAGCTATTGGAATAAGGCATATCTAGTTTGGAATAAACAAAAATAAAATTGTGTATTCTCTTTTGTTTTAAGAAAGGTTTTGACTAAGTGTGGGACTGAACCAGAGACAATGTCAGGACACAAGCAGCTGATGTTGCAGCTCACGTTAAGCAGAACAGCAACACGTAAATAGAGCTATAAAAATATTTCAGACAAGTTAATAAATTTGTACAGTGACCGATGTGCAAGTGATCATTCCATAGTTAACCTAGTGGCATGCGGAACTGCATTTACCTAAAAGATAAATCACTAAGTCAACTGAATGATCAAATATGGTTACCGCTTACGCTAGGCACAAACTATAATCAAACATTAAACCTTATATTGTTTATTTTTCTATGTAATTAATTTTTTTTGTGTTTTTTTTTTTAGTTTTACATTGAAGTATCTGAATTAGGGATGTGTATGAGTACTCAGGTTGCAAGGTGCCAGTATCTTGTGTAAAAGATGAGCCCTCATCAGCATCCAGCATGTCACTTGTTAGCGCTGTTATTAGCTCTTCTGAAGAGACAGTCTGTTACTCATCCAACACGAAAAGCTACCGATAATCCCCGGCTGTTTTTGAATAATAAAATAATGTTTTCTAATGTGTCCTTCTGTGTGCTGATGTATTTTTGTGCAACACCAGTGCTGTCACCTAAAAAGGAAGGTAGCACTACTTTAAACTGTTCTATCAGTTTATGAACTCTTATAATATAATAGATAATCAAATGTCAAAATCACACATCCCCATTCTGAATAGGTTTGTTTAAAAATGCAGATATTCTGAGTAGTAAAAGTAGTGTGTGGTAGAACCAGTGAAAATGAATCTGTACACCATAGCTTGTTTAAAAAAAAAAAAAAAAAAAAAAAAAAAAAAAATCAGGTGGTAGAATTGTGTGTGCGCTACCTGGTAGAAGTGAGTCAGGAGTCTGAGCTGAGAGCACATTTTTGGTATGGTGTCTTTAAACTCCTGCACTCGTTTGTTCTCAGCCGCTTCCTGCTCTGCTGTCACACCCCACTCACCCTACAACACACACACACACACACACACACACACACACACACACACACACACACACACACACACACACGCGCACAGATCAGCTATACAATAAGAACAACTTTTACCTTTGAACAAAAAACTATTAAACCTGGACAGTTTTCAAATATTACAATGACAAATTTTTATTATTTACTAAGGAACAAAGGTACTGTGTTTTTCTGGACTAGGGGTGCCACACCTACCACCCTGGAGAGTTCATGACCAGCCCACCTGTCTCTAATGTTTAGATGATCATGAAAGCCTTTATTAATATGAGAACGGTGTTCTTAGGCATGATGCAAAGTGGAACTCCTGTGATAAAACTGCAGTAACGCACAGCCTCAAGCGGCTTATTGCTTTTATAAAATGGTGGGCAACAAAAAATATGATAAAAGACCATTTTTCTGAAAATAAAGTTATTATTAATAATAAATGACAAGCATTCTGCCAAGAAATGTAGTTCATTAAGAGCACTCAACAGGCTCCCTACAAAAGTACTCAAATGGGAGCACTACATAGTGCACTACCTAGGAACAAAGTAAAATCTAGCTAAGAAACAGTCACTTGGGACCGTAGTGGCTAGAATTTCTAAACTTTCATAGCTAACACACCATTTTGGGAACACGGCAGAGCCGTTTGGGATTCAGCCTGGGTTCGACACAGTCACTTCTGACTGAAACATCAACGCTTGAAGCAAGTAATCCATTCAAGTGACATTTTTAGACTTTTTAACTACAGTTTTACAGTTAATCATACTGTAAATACTTTAAGTCTGTGATATTAATGATGGATCTTTTAGCCTGTTAGCTAGCTGACTAGCCTAGTTCTAGTTAATAACAAGTTTCTAGCCCCTCAGTTTAAACATAAACAGGCTCTTACTTCATCCATATACTCAGTGCTCCATGCGAGCAGCATGAGAGTCAAAGACTATTCCATTAACAGCACAAGGTTTGTACCGTGGTGCAGTAATACAGAGTTCAGCTGTTGTGAGGCAGTTATAGGTGTGCGTTTATCGTGGAATTTACAACAGTTTCAAATTCAACCAGGTTTTAGGATGGGAACTATTCATTTTATAACTTCTGTTTTAACCGTATGTTTCTATCATTTTTAGGCAACTCATACAGGCAGCATAGTTTAGTACTAGCATAATGATGCTACAATTATCTGTACGGAAAAACCGTGGTTTCAGTTTTTCTTTTTTTTAACCTTGCATTTTAAAAATCCCAGACTCTAAGATAAAATATTTCAGTCATGGTGGTAAATAATGAGGAGACAAGAGTTCACCCTGTGTCTGTATATTAGGTGGAATAACATTTGTGCTGCCAGCTAAAGCATCTGGGAAACAAACTATGGAGTGGTGACACTGATAAACAGCACTATATTTATTATCTCCAGTTTTGTTTGAACTTTTTTTTTTTTACTTCAGAAACAGTAGTTTGTAGAAAAACCTACATTTCTAACATCATTTTGATGGTGTTTATGTTTTAGCCATGCGAATATCGTTGGTTGTTTGATAACAGACATGACAGCTGTTTGACTTTGATTGAGAAGGTTAAGATTTCTTAACTTGAGATAAGATGGAGTAAGATACAATTTGCTTCTATAATATGAATTTGAGAAAAATCTTGTTTTGAGCCCTCACGTGTTAAGAGAAAAAGATGAGAAGTTTCTGAAATGTGGCCCCTGGAGACAGAAAATGACCTCTGTGATGAACCAAAACTTAATGATATACTACTGTGTTATCAGGAGAAAGTGAGGTCCTCGTAATCAACTTGTAACTACAACCTTACACAGCATTTTTAAAAGCCCTGCAATGTCCCTGTGCCCATGTCATGCTTTGTACCCCCGTCCACTGCTGACTGCCTGACCATAAATTAGCCTTCGCTTTGGCCTTTTAGCTCAGAACTATTCATTACCCTTATGACCTTGCAAACGGACTCACCTAAAAACCTCTTATCGCTTCGCTCCCTTAAATCACACACTCACACTCGCAGTAAAACATGCTGGCAGGCTCTACACTTATGTTTGTTTTTATAGCGCTCTTTGCTGAAGCGCTAAAAATCGATAGCTACTGAAAATGGACACCCAAGCTTGTAAAAGGGGCGTGCTTTTAGCCAAGTGCTTTTCAGACAGGGCCAAATGAAACTGTTAATCTGAGTCTGCACTGTGCTGTCTCAGGGGGAGAGATGTACAGAGAGCTGTAGCAAGGACCTTGCCATCAGTACACAACTGTTCTGGAAAAACCCATTGATTTTCTGTTGACAAGAATCTTTAATTACTCCTACATAACTATAATTCAGAGTCATAGATATACCATCACTTCTACAAGCTAACAGTCAGGGGACGCCCAATAAGTTTACTTTACATATGCACTCATTGGCCACTTAGGGTGTAGATCTTTCTAATTTCTGCAATGTTGCCATGCAGACTCTGTGTTAATCACCCTCTAGTTGTTAAAAATCTCTACTGCTGGATATTTTGGGATGGATATCCCAGAGTCATTGTCACTGCTGTACTGAAAATGGTTCTCCACCCAAAAAATAAATGGACAACAGTGGTCCTGAGGTCAGCAACTGAACGAACTAGAGGCTAACAAATTGTGCATGACAACAGGTTAGTCATTAACTATGCTGTAATTATTCACACCCTTAAAAAGGTTTATATAAGGTTTTTAATGGGTTCTTCCATAATGGCAATGCTTATTTATAGAGCCATGACAACTTAAAGAACCTTTTGAATGTTTAAATGGTTCTTTTCCACAATGGAAAACCCGTTTTTATATGGAACATAACTTAAACCTGATTCTATATAGCACCAAAAAGGGTTCTACTATTATTTTTTTGGTACCATATAGAACTTTATATACACATAGTATATACCCCTCTGCCCCCAACCCACTGCTGGTACAGCTTATTGAGCTTTCATTGTTACTAAACAAATAAAACCATTTTTTTTTTAATTCAGAGTTAATACTAAAACACTAAATGAAGTCACAGAAGTATTGCTCTACATAAAGCTAGGGAAAGCTATATAATTAGACTGGTCTTAAGAGATATATTTATTTATTTTTCTTGACAATTTGTGAAGTTAATGTTCCATGCTCTCGTTGTATTGTTCTGCCTTGTTTTCCCCCCTCCAAACCCCTGCTCTCTATACCTCTTGCTCTCTCTGTCTCTTGTTGTCCTCATACTGTACACGGAGCTGCAGCTCCTCCAGCGCTGAACGGTACAGGGTGTCCTGAGCATTCTGGAACTCAATGATCTGGTCAAACACGGCCCGCAGCTGGTTCAACAGAGACTGCAGCAAAGGACACGCACACACGCACGCGCACACAGAGAGAGAGAGAGAGAGAGAGAGAGAGAAAAAGTGATGATGCACCACAGTTCAGTACCTTTTTATACTGTTATTAGCATATCAAAAAACAAAACAATCCAGTACCAAAGATTACGTACTCCAGCGCTAATTTATATGAGCATACATTATATGAACCTGTTACGAAAGGATGGGAACATCCAACGTCACATATTAATGTGCATTAACGTCACATATAAAGACACTGATGATGGTGTTGAGAAGCCAGGAGCACTCCTTAACAGAATTGCTGACTTCTTTCTGAATGCAGACCCACCAACATTCCCGATGTCTAATCTCTTCAGTTCATGTGGTAACAGCACCCCGTCACATGCCTACTTGTTTTGTCTTTTGAAGCCAGTCCTTACAGTTGCCATTTTTACACATTTTACACACTTAATTTAGTGTGAATCTTGTTTGATATTTAAGCCCACGCTACCAGCTAAAAGACATAATGCTCTTGCTACTTGATCCCAAAAATAAGAAAATGTAAGGTGATGTGAAATACATGGGTGAGGTTGTTGGTCACTATCAAAGTTTGTGCACTTGTATCATGAATAAACATTGTTACAGAAACTAGATAATATTTTTCACAACTTATGTATGTTTTTCATTCAATTTTATTTTTATTGTTTAAGGACAATTCAAGGTTAGATTTAGGGACATTTATTTTGTATGACCTTCCAAATTTTTCAGGACCTGTACGAATCCTGGCATACTTGGTAGGGCTAGGCAAAATTCCCACAACCTCTTGGCCACAGTCATGTTTTTTCTTTTCTTATTCTATTTGTGTTTGGAATCTGTTCCAAGACTGTTTGGTTTGAATCCAGAATGATTATGGAGGGCTGTACTGACATTAGGAAATTATTATTAGATATATTTTTTTACCTATAAATTAATCCATCTTTACCGTCACAGAGGTCTGTTCCTGTGGTAACTATTAATCCAGGCTGGGCCCCAAGTCTAATTGTGTCCACTGATATGTCAGTCCTGTGCTGGTGGTTTGCAATCTAAAGAGTTCAGTTCTTTCTCCTAAATGTATGAGGCTCTTTGAGCTTGTGTGTGGCTCACCCTGCTGTTGGAGTCCAGTAGGCAGCGGGAGATGATTGTGTCTAGGAAGACATCGTGGGCTGCTATGATGTGGTCCAGGTCCTGAGCCTGCTGCACCTTATTCCACAACTCATCCCACGAGCACTCCAACACCTACAAGACACACAGACAGACAGACAGACAGATTAATATCTTCTAGTAATAATATATGAACATAGCTGACACCTGACACAGATACAGTATTGTTTTAACTGTAATAGATTAATATCGGACATCAGCTGTAGCATCTATATTACTATAGAAAAATTACATACTTTTGTGTATTCCGAACACAGACAGACATAGAGAGCGAGTGAGTGAGAACACACAAAAGAAGTGAGTGTGTGCAGAGAGTGAGTGCCTCACTGTCACTCACTCTCAGGACTGTCGAAGTATGCAAAATAGGGAGAGATAGAGAGAGTGAGTGCAAAAGACTGCAAGACAGAGCAGAGTGCAGGAGAAAGCAACTGGCCTCAAATGTGATGTAGTACTGCATCTGGTGGATAAAGTGGACCATTTCTGAGGCCAAGACGTGACACTGATGCAGCACTCCAGAAAGCTCTGTGAACAACACACACAGTGTAAATTCAAATTCTTTCATTGATAAATCTGTTTTGATTAGAATTTTATGAACAATAAAAAACAGAAAACTACTAAAATAAACCAAACAAGTCAGACTCAAAGATGTCAATAAAAACCTGGCAAATGTCATATTGTGTAACTCTTAATACTCTAATTACACAAAAAGTACTGCAGAACAATAGTAATAACATAAGACTATTAAGGATTTAACTGAAGTGAAGCACCATCTGAAAAACAGAATTCTCTCCTTTTGCACAGAACATGGCCTAAATCAAACTAGCTGCAGAGCAGCGCTTCAGGATGAGCCCTCCTTAATCACACATTTTCTTCCTTTTGCCCCCTGCAGGTGGAGGTTGGTACTGCACTCACCTGGCATGCTCTTCAGCAGTTTGGCATTGCACATTTGACTCTTCCAGATGTCTGTCAAGATGTACTCCATCCGCTTAGCTCGCCACAGGAAGTTAAACACCCGCAAGTAGTGGCTCATACATTCACGGGTGAACACCTAGCACAGGAAACACACACAAATAAAGTAGAATACCATGGTGGGTTTAAAAATAGTATCAATACACAGCAAACCAGTTTTCAGTATTTTATTATTTAGTAATTAAAATTTGAACTTGAGTGAAGTCCACTGTTACACTGATTGACTACCTAAACAGTTTTGACTGAATCCAAAACAAAGTTTGTCAGTGAACTTGCGGTTACCCCCACATGAGCTGCGATTTCAGAAAAGAATTAGAAATGCTGTTATAATATTCCAGTGAGACTCCAGTAAGACTAGACTCTTTACATTAGCTTTACCTCTGATTGTAAATTGCTTTATAAAAACCATGTTGAGTATGTACAGGTAAAATGTATTTTAAATGGTTGATTAGACTACAGCCCTGTTCTGCTTCAATAAAAAAAACTATAGTTAGATTAACAAAATTTAACTGTCAAGTTTTGAGGAATGTTTGCTCTTACAAACAATCAACTGCAATATATTACAGTCTGTTATGTTACACTACTTGGCATATCACAAATATTTAAATATTGCTATACAATTGCATCATGATTTTCATGATAGTTTTATAATTAATATTTTTTTAGCTTGCTGAACTGAATCTAAAAGGTAGAGGTAGCTCTTAGAGCAGGAATAGAGACAGCTACCGTGGCAATTGGTCCATCCACATGATAGTCCAGGCTGAATACGTCCCAACCTGTGTCACCTGGAGACACCTGGAGACAAAAAAAAAAACAAAAAAAAAACACAAACAAACAAAAAATATATATAATTTTTAGATAAATAAAAAAAATAAAATAAACAACTTTATTTTTCCACCCTGAAATCCACTGACATTAGCATGGTTTTATGTACCAAAAACAAATCATAATCCATGTATACATGCTAATTTTTTCCAACCTCTGTATACAGGATGTTTTTGTTACTGTGCTTTTAAACCTGATATATGTAAATGACCTGTGTTCTGACTGGTTGCCCTGTATTCAAAAGGCAGTAAGTCCTGAAATCTGGAACACACTGCTAAGTTCAGTCATAAATCCTCAGAGACGTTGAAGGAAGAAAAAACAAAAAATAAAAAATCGGATGTCTGAATCTTTTAGAAGTCTGTAATGACAGCACTTTCCTGACAGCCAGGAACAGCACAGCATTTGTTTTTGCCATGTCCATCACTCCCGTTACTCTGCTATAGTGCAGGGGTGATCGTGTGAAAAATTCCTGAGCCTGAACTTTTTTCCCTCTGCTCGGGAGGTGAGCAGGGTGGGGGTGCTATGTATGCAACACACTTAAAACATAACTTGTTGGCCCCTGGGCGCAGATATACGTCTATGTATAACCCTGATCTTCATTACTGTCAAAGAATTTTTGCTTTTGAATTAGTCCCTTCAATGATAGATTGTGTTGAATTTTGTTGAAATACATGAACAACATTCAGACATGAGATAAACAAACCCAATATAAGCCTATATTTCAGAAGCGTGTGCAGATTACCAGAACTCTTGGGACTAGCAGGCCTGTTCAGGAATCCATACCTGTTTTTAACTAGTCACATACCTTATTGCTTCTATAGCATAATATATTAATATATATTCCCCAGGCTTAATATAGTTGTGTTCCATGGCCGAGTTTATACGTTTCGCGTTGACAGTGGAAAAAAATTTGCACGTGTATTTCCCTGGATTTCCTACGGAATCTATCAGTTTGTTTGGTCAAAGCAAGTCCCGCCCCCCTGTTTCTGACTGGCTTAATGGCTAGTAGGCTAGGCCTTGGTGTTGGTTACAGTGAAACCTGCGCATGTCAGATCAAGAGAAGCGTCAGATCCTATGGTCAGATCACGAGGCCAGGGGTCGGCAACCCGCGGCTCCGGAGCCTCTGATGCGGCTCAGCTTTTGAAAATAATTAATTTAATTAACGTATATTATTTTTGAGACTTAAAAAAAATGTTCGGGCGGAAAATCACAAACGGTCGGTATTTAGTTTCGGTTCGCTTGACTGACATGTCGCGTCGTCACTCCCCATCCCCCCCCCGCCCCTCCCCCGTTCGCTAGAGTGAGATGTCGTCGTCGTTTTAATATATTATTATGTGGCTCTCACTGAAATAAATTTCCAATTATTTTGCTTTTATGGCTCTCTGAGTCAAAAAGTTTGCCGACCCCTGCACTAGGCGAACCTTTTTTTTTCTCGCAGGCACGTCGGCACGCCGGAATTCCGGCGTGGCGCCGGAAAACTATCAGGCCTGTATAGTGTGTCCCTCTGCAGCAGTTTGCACATATGGACTGTATGGAGTGGAGAAATCCTACATTACCTCCAGGAGGCGCACATCCAGTCTCTTGAGTATCTCTGGGCTGTCAAACTGGGCATTCGTTGCCCTCACAGCTGTCTCCAAGATACCAGTCAGATTGTGCTGGTAGAGGGTGGTGGCCGCACGGGCCAGCTCTGGCCTGACAAACAAGACAGAGAAGATTAAGAAAAGCACAAGTGGCCATTACAGAAACAGTTCCACCTGAAACGCCAACAGTGCGTGCAGTGAATGAAAACAAGAACCATTTAGTAACATCTCAACTACAACAAGTCCTTCATTTGTGATATGAAACTTAAGCTTACAGAAATGGATGTTTTGGTTCAAAGCACAGTTTGAATGCATGCTTTGTGTAAGAATCAAGTGTCTGTCTTTTCTAACTTTTTGTGGATGGTATATGGTGCTCAAACCAAGCAATCTCAATGTGCTAAAGCACAGCATTAGACATTGTTTGAATTTTACTGCCAACAGGGGGCAGTGCTGCAAATCATGCAGAATACGGATTTAACAAAGTACTAAAAGATTAATTATGGTTCTAATGTCCTATTAGCATTTTTGTAACAGGATTCTTGCTTTATCAACTCATTTGAGGTGAAAATACTCATGTCATTAATATGTTTAATAGAATATCATTAATTAATTTGTCACTGATGTCTATTAAAATGATCTTAAATGCAAAACACTTAAGGCAAACAATGTCCATCAGGTAGAACCAAGTGGCTATAACTTTTTGCAAACAGGCAAAGTTTCAGTTTAAGATTTAATTTAAGTTTAATAAAAACTTGCTTTAAACACATTCACAAGTGAGTTTTTCTTTACTATATCACACCTGTAGGTCTCTGTTCATAAACATAAACTAGCCAAAACAAATTTACTATAAAATGAAAGTGTTTGTATAAATTCAGAAAAAACGACTGCATGTGTGGACATATTTCTATACTGAGGTCTATGTACACAGTTAGGTTAGATCCATCATTTATGTTGAATATACACTCCAAAAATTTGACGCTGCTGCACTGACGTTCAACCGTGTGCTTGAACTGGGTCGGTATTTCCAAAAGGTCAAAGCAAGCTCAAAACAAAGTGACCGCTGTGCCCTGATTGGTGTTCTTGCTTTGTGCTTCTTTCATTTTGACGTTACGTTTTATACACACATAAGCCAAAAAGAACGACAGATTTCTTAAAATGTAGTGGAGTAAAAAGTCAGATATTTGACTTTGAAATGTAGTGGAGTGAAAATAAAAATGGAAATGCTTCAGTAAAGTACAGATACACGAAAAAACTACTTAAAGACAGTAACAAATAACATTTACTTAGTTACTGTCCACCACTGGTAAGTGCCATGATGTGACTGCAGTTTGTCGGCTGTGTGTATGTACTCACTTCAGCAGATCCATCAGATGTCGTATGAAGTCTCCTTGACCCAGCAGCAGGTATCTTCTCATGGCCTGGAGGTGGTCTAGCAGCTGGTAGTTTTTATTCAGGACGTCCAGCAGATACTTACTGGTCTCAAAATACGCTGCGTCAATCTTACTCTGAAACGCCCCCTCCAGATCAGTGAAGAGCTCTGCAGCTGAAAAGCAGAGGAGAGGAGAGAAGAGAGAGAGAAGAAAAGAGTCTCAACATATAATTAATTTAAAAGTTTGAATACTGTATGCAATTAAGAGTGAACTCTACAACACTCACATACCAGATTCAGTTTTTGCTGTCAAACAGCTAACACTGCAATATAAAAGTATATCTTCTCTCTCCAAAGAAAAACAAACATATCCAATGGCAACTTTATAGGAGAGGTCAAAAATGTTCTTTATTTTTAATGCAAGTCAATGTAAAGAGACTTTACTTCATTTATTTCATTCATTATTTTGGAGCGTTTATGTTGATCTAATCATCATAACATTTTCACACAATGTAAAGGACAGCTGTTGTCAAATAAAACAGAAAAATAAAAACGAAAAATTACAGTCTACTCATATAGATTTGAAGGACCCACATCCTACATTTTCTTGTACTTTGTTTTCTGAAGTCCACTTATGACATTTGTGTGGTTTCACATAGCAGAAAAAGTCATAATTCCTCCCCTTCTTGATTTCCTAGAATTAAACATGCTGCTTAAATACTGATATATATGTAAATGACCTCTATTCTGATTGGCTGCCCTGCATTGTCCCTCAGTCCAGACTGAAACACTCCTTAAGCTACTAACTGTGTGAATGGGCAGGACTAAACTATTGCAAGCTGAATAGGTGCATATATAAATGTACACTATATTGCCAAAAGTATTCACTCATCCATCCAAATCATTGAATTCAGGTGTTCCAATCACTTCCATGGCCACAGGTGTATAAAACCAAGCACTTAGGGCATGCAGACTGCTTCTATAAGCATTTGTGAAAGAATGGGTCACTCACAGGAGCTCAGTGAATTCCAGCGTGGTACTGTGATAGGATAGCACGTATGCAACAAGTTCAGTCATGAAATTTCCTCTAGAGACTCTAGAGCAGTGGAGATGTGTTCTCTGGAGTGACTAATCACTTCCAAATGATGCTTCTTCGTCTGGCAATCCGATAGACGAGTTGGGGTTTGGCGGTTGCCAGGAGAACGATACTTGTCTGACTGCACTGTGTCAAGTGTAAAGTTTGGTGGAGGTGGGATCATGATGTGGGGTTGTTTTTCAGGAGTTGGGCTTGCCCTCTTAGTTCCAGCAAAGGAACTCTTAATGCTTCAGCAGACCAAGAGATTTTGGACAATTTCATGTTCCCAACCAGTTTGGGGATGACCCCTTCCTATTCCAACATGTCTGCGCACCAGTGCACTAAGCAAACTCCATAAAGACATGGATGAGCGAGTTTGGTGTGGAAGAACTTGACTGGCCTGCACAGAGTCCTGACCTCAACCCGATAAAACACCTTTGGGATGTATTATAGCGGAGACTGCGAGCCAGGCCTTCTCATCCAACATCAGTGTCTGACCTCACAAATGCGCTTCTGGAAGAGCGGTCAAAAATTCCCATAAACACACTCCTGAACCTTGTGGAAAAGCCTTCTCAGAAAAGCTCAAGCTGTTATAGCTGCAAAGGGTGGGCCAACATCATAAACCCCACGTATTAAGAATGGGATCTCATTCAAGTTTCTATGTGTGTGAAGGCAGACAAGTGAATACTTTTGGCAATATAGTGTATTCACAAAAACAGTGAATTCAAAATCGCCATCTTGCGTTTTTGCTATACTTTGTGTGTGAGAAACAGGGCTGGACACCCTCTCTTTGCCTTGTTGCCTTGTGTGCGTGTCCTCATGACAAAAAGACAAGAAATGCTCTATTAAGATGTTAAGTTTGTGTTGCTCTCCATTTTCAAAATCTGTTAGGATTTTAAAAGTTGTGTAGTGTACGTCCAAATTAAGAGACGGCAGAATAGAAAAAGGGTGAGGGAGAGACAAAAGAATGGACTGAAATGTAGATGTAGACAGTGAATGTAAACAACACTCTGGAAACATACACTCAAGGTCAAGGCTGGCAGTGGACACTAAGCGCGCATTGATCTGGTGTAGCTATGGGCAGACGCTAAATACAGCCGGCGTCGATACAGCCGCTAAAACTGCACATCCACAGTCCAAAACACCACTTTCCTCCACAAACAGATCAATCCTTCTCTGCTTCCACCCCCTCATCCCCATCCCCCTGTTCTTCATCTTGTTATTTTTCGTTTAGCCACTACTTGGCTGGTGGTAGTGTTTTTTTTTTTTTTAATGACAAATGTAGCTATTCTGAGAGACATTAGCAGCCAGTTTTGGATGGCTTACCGTCCTTGGGTGAATCAGTGGATTTGGATGCAGGCAAGATTTTACCAGGTGGCGTCCTGTCATGGCACACCTGATGCAGGAAGTTGATGGATTTGCCGATGAGGAGGACCTGGCAGGACAGCGGAGACGCAATCAGACTGGATGTTGAAACAGCAGTTCAGTGGATTTGAAACAAGCCTTTAGTGTGTGTGTGTGTGTGTGTGTGTGTGTGTGTGTGTGTGTGTGTGTCATTATATATATATATATCATATTCATCTTTGTATGGGTGTATGGTATAAACTACATAACCACAATGCATGATGCTAACTGCTGGGATGCAAGTTTCCATTATTTTTATCCTTGCAGCCCCTGCTGAAAACAGTATGTTCATTTGACTTTTTTTTGCCAAATATTCCCTTTGAAAAAGATGAGATGTGCTGGAGAGTTCTGAGGTGAAGGGGTAGCATCGTTTTAATTGACATGCTAATCAACCAATTGCAAACTGTTGTTTATGTGCCATATATATGTGCAACAAAAAAAAACTCACTTAAAACAAAGTGGTACACCATTGTGTAATAATAACTGTGGAAGTGTAATTATGTTCTTGAGCTCTCTGTAGATATGTTGGTTATTGGCTTTACCTTTCTGGCCTGGTCCATGGTGATGAAGGAAGGAATCATAGACTTCCTCAGAGAGTATTTGTCGTGCCACAACCTGTCCGTCTTTACTGTCGGATCAGACGCTACGAAGAACTGCAGGGACACAGGCACACACACACACAGTTGCAGTCAGAAGATTTTTCCACTTGATTTATTTTTTTTCTTGACTCTTAGATTTTGTTTGCAACATTTGAAAACACTAGCTGCCCTTTATGCTGTGTGAATATATCACATACATTTTGAGCATGTATTTTTGAACTGTACCAGAGATATGAAAAGGCAGAATTGCAATAGAGGCCCACATGGAACAACAAATAGCAAGAGTGCACAAAAAAGAAAGAAAGCAAGACAGAGCCCACAAGGAAAGACAGAAAGTAAGACACACTCTGAAAGGAAAGAGAGAAAACAAGACAGAACCAGCAAGAAAGAGAAAGCAAGACAGAGCCTGCAAGGAAAGAGAGAAAGCAAGACAGAGCCTGCTAGAAAAAGCAAAAAAGGCCTAGGAGAAAGCAAAAGCCTGCAAGAACAGAAGGAAAAAAAACAAGAAAGAAAGTGCAGAAGAGAGATATCTATATTCAATGTGTCTGAAGATGACTGTGTTATACAATCAGTTTGTCTATGTATACAGTGGTCATGCCTGCTCTGAAATAAAGCACTAAGCAGAATTCAGAGATAACTGAATTTAAATACAGACACTGACACAACGTCCTTGCAACTTCATAATAGCAAATCAATGAGTGCCATTAATGCACAGGTCAGCGCTATGGCCAGACATGGATTGCTTGACCTTCTAATAATACTCACATGGCCAAGGGGAGATACAGAGATGGTGGAGCTACTGAACCAATGAGCAGTTCTTCAGGTTATCTTCATTATGGCCTGACGTTAAAATGCCCTGCTGTAAGAATAACGACTGTGGGTAAAACTAAAAGCTTGTTAACTTCTCTGCCCGGCAGACTGCATCATCAGCAGCTACAGAACAGCCAAACCTCCAATCATCAGCCGGAGACATCATTAATGTCCCAGACTGCACCATGATGAAGGGCTGATGCTCAAATGATGCAAAGTACACTACTGCTCAGAAGTTTAGAATCATTTGTTATGTTATTAGTACATATTATACAATAACTTACACTGTGTAGTTTCAAATGTTAGAAAATAGACACTGATGGAGACCAATATATTCAAAATTTTAAGGATTTTGGGAACAAGTCATTATGAGCTAGAACGCTAGATAACTAATCAGTCAGTCTGGCCACTTTAGGCTTGTACTTCAGGTGTAATACACAATAAACAAAAAGCTACAGTTTCACGACTGTGTTAAGCTTCACATAATCATCTGCAGCATTAGCGTAAAACATCTGAATGGAAAAGTTCAAATGTTTGTTTGCAAAAAGGGCAAAGATTTTGGGTGATTTTTTGATGAAGGTGAAAAAGTCTTCTACTACACAAAGACCGAGGTCATAGACAGAGAAGAGAGAGAAAGCATGGAAAAGGATAAGAAAAAAAAAATGCAAAAAGGAGAAAGACAAAAAAGAAAGAAAGAACATGAACAAAACAGGCAAAAGAAGAAAGAAACAGAAAGAAATAACTAATCAGCACCGTCATATCTGTTCTTGTTAAGGGGTGTGTGTATGCAGGGTGGGTGGGTGGTGTATAAAAGGGTAAAAACAGTGTGAGCACTGTAATGAAGATTAAAGTTCACTCCAGTGCCTCCATCTGTATTACCTCATCTGACGGTTTTTACTGCAGAAACATCAGCTTCTCGTCATAAAAAACCAGCACACAGGGAGGCAGAACAACAGAACAAAACTATCTGTGTGGTCTGACCTCATGGTACGTGTCCTCCAGTTCTCCATCATAGATCCAGCGGTACAGGAAGTTGAGGATGGGGTGCGACACCAGGCTCAGGATATGCTGAACCAGCGCCCTCATGTGGGGGTCACCGGTCTTACCATACGCATGAACTGCCGAAGCTAACTCCCCACCCTTACGCCCTGATAGAGAGAGGTAGAGATAAGAAAAGAAAGGAGAAGGAAATTAAAAAAGAAAATGGAAAGAAAAGAAAAAAAGAAAGAAAAGAAAGAGAGAAAGAAAGAAAGGAACAAGGGGTAACAACAACATGAGAAATAAAGAAAAAACCTTTGTGATGAGTACAATATTAATTCAAATAGCACAAAACACAACACAAGACTCCATTATCAAACACAGGACTGCTCACCAACCAACAGCACTGTGGTCTAAATGATCTAAAATATCTAATATAATATAGATCTGGGGAGTATCACAATATTTATCGTCATCATGATTAACTCCGTCACAATACGCTTTTCAGAGCATATCATGGATGTCATCAATATTTTCACAACTGCATGTTAGATTTAAAAAAAGGAGCATTATAAGTCTTGTTTTATTGGATTCTGTTCAGCAGTGTATGAACTGTTGAATACATGTGATTGGAGTTATTGTTTTTGAGCTATTTTTAAAATGTGGCACTATATTCTAACTTAACAGATATCAAAATCAATCAATCAATCAATCAATAAATGACATATCAAGTATTGGTTAAAAAAAAAAAAAAAAAAAAAAAAAACTCCTGGAGTATTGTGATATTCAATTTTGCCACATCACCCTCCTCTACAATTTTATCTAATAATCTTTCCAAGATACTAAAATTGATTTTAAAAAATTAACATAAATGATTATCAACATGAATGATGACGTTTGTTGAAGTAAAGAAAGTTAAGTGGCCCCTGCTAACTTTTATTCATGATCAACAACATTAGCATGTTTGAATGTGGTATTACTCCAAGAAACTGAACTGACCTTGGCAGTAGTCCACCAGAGCAGCAAGGGTCTTGAGCCGAATTTTAGGGTCGTATGTCCACACGAGCAGCCTTCTTAGGGTGAGATTGCTGTCCACTCCCACATTCACCCCTTGGTCATCTTCTACCTGTAGCTAAACACACTCCAAAATGTCAGTATCAGTATCAGTATAATGCGAGAGATACTGAAATGTACTACAATGGCTCACTGAAGGGCTGCATGGCAAAAAAAAAATATTCAAAATACTGTGATTATATTGATTAAAAAAAGTAGCGTCCTTATTAGATAATATAAAAAGTAGATTTCCCCCCCCCCCTTAATTATTAAACAAGAAATACAACAAAAGTTCTATGTGTCCTATGTGTGAAACTGTGTGAAATGAACAGTATAAACAGTGCCTGGCAGTAGTAATTTAATACAATAGCTCTGATGTGCAAAGCAGCAACAAAGTAGTACAATACGGTAATGTAGACACACAGTCTTTATAATAAACAACACAATAGATGAAGGTATTATTCCCTAAGAACTGAGGATGTTAACTACAGCAGCTGTTCATAGGTTGTAGCACAACGCTTAGCTGTGACAATGACGGGTCATATTTCTTGTCCAGTTTAGAGAATGTACTGTAAACAGTGTATGATACTGAACACCAGCATTAACAGCCCAGATAGTACTTAAACTCATGTGCGCACAGCACACAGTAAAAACGTGATAAGTTAGAGGCCTCGTTTGCATACTGCAGCCCACAGGAAATATTTCAAATTATAATGACTCAGTTGGTCCTTTTTTGCCTTGTTTGCTGCTGAAGAGGCTGTAAATAAGTCTATTGTGTTACCTGTGCATGCAGTACTGAGAGCAGCCTGTAATACTCCTTCAGCTCCTGGTGCAGAGATGCACAGAAACTCTGGGATGAGAGGAAAAACAAAAATGTCTCAAAACCTTGGAGCTAATAACACAGACGTCTAAACAGTCACAAATAATCATGTGAATGTAATTAGATATTTACATAATTACATGGTAACGTAATGAGATATTCACAACCCATTTACATTCAGCTTAACAATAACTTCAAGCAAATTCTCATGAAATGAAACTTATGAACACAAAAACATGACAGTACCCATACCTGTCCGACCAATCCGAAGGCTCGGTCCAGACTACGAGAGTCTGTGTACTTCCTGACTTTATTATGAAGCCATCCAAGCTCCGCCAGTCGGCTACTGGTGTCTCGCAAAGACTTGCACAACGGCACCTGCAGAGAAAGACATACTGATCACAAACTCGAGTCATATTTCATTAAAATGTAAACTATACACTTTCACCATCATATTAAATTACACACATACACCACAGACGTATACCATTAACATACACTTTTTATATATGTGTATGTTAATATAAGATGTGTGGAAAACTAAAACTAAAAGTATGTCTCCTGAAACAAATTGATGCTGCATTAAAGGCTAAGAGTGGCCTCAATAAATCCTTAAAAATGTGATGTGATTATTAATCGTTTTTCAGGCGTCTGTGCAGTTTCCTGTTAAATATATGTTGTCAGCTTTTTTCCTTGACACTAAAAAAATGAATCATTTGCACTTGGCCATTTTGAGTAGAAACTCAATAAAGATGGTCTGCTTTCGTACAGCACTGCACACCCACCATCATAGGATGAGATACACAACACATTCACTACCATAACGTCCTACATGTATTCACTAAATATTCCTCAGATAATTAATTGAAAATTCACATAGCAATTTTGGCTGAAATGTCCTTCCATAATGAGGTTGCAGCTCCTCAGGCATTATTGACTGTACAGTTTAAAACTTTAAAAACACACCTTTTATATCACTGAGTTTACCTTTGATCCTGTGTCACTTAAAATATGACCAATGCATGAGGAGAAAAATCAAATGATTATGTAATGACTGACTATAGTGATTCGGACGGCTGCCATCTGCTTTTTCTGTCCTTTATGTTTGTGCAAGTGTGTCTATGTATGTGTACGAGAGAAGAAAAAAAAGAGGAAACCGACCAGATAATTCTCCACATTTCTCTCTCAGGCCTCAGGCTATGGGCTGCAGCTGGTCTAAAAGAACAGATTTGGCGCATATAATAGACTGACTTTTCTTCTGCCCTTTACTGCTAATGCCACATTAGTTCTTTTCACTTCCAGAAGAGATTTTTCCCCTTAAATGTTTGGAAATCTTTTAACGTTAAAAATTCTCTTAAAAGGGCCATTTGGTCTTGCAGAGGCATTCAGCTGGAAAGATGCCTTTAGGGAGGGAATAGGGTTGTGTGTGTGCGTGTGAGAGAGAGTGAGAGAAAGAGAGAAAGAGAATTTAATTAGAGATGGTCAATTTCTCTCTCTCCAAGCTCTATTTTTCACCAATGAGAGAGCAAGCAAACCCACAGTTGCTACCACCAGTATAAAACAGTTACTGCAGAGGCTAAACCAGTTGTATTTGATGCTAATTGTGTGTTCGTATAAACATATACGCTTTCAAATTATTGTAAATTAAAATGTAATCGTCACAGTATTTTAGTTGAATCCAGTTGTACAAAATCTGGCTATGATGTTATTCATCATACAAACTAATTACGTGTGTACAACAGAAACATTACAGCAGCTGCCCTTCACATCATGCGAACATTCCATGTTGTTCAGACCAACAGGAATGATGGAAAATTAATTGTTTCTTGTTGCATTAATATAAAGTTTTTTCCTTCTCCAGTTACTGTCTAAATATATGGTTTCGTTCTGACAACGTCAATGTGTTGCTTCTCTACATTATTTCTATATTATTATATGTGTGTATATATATATATATATATATATATATATATATATATATATATATATATATATATATATATATATATATATATATATATATATATATTATTATAAACACACACATACATACATACATACATACATACATACACACACACACACACACCCCTAACTTCATAACTATTCATATACTTTACTGTAAAAATGACAAAACTCATTGAATGTTGAAGAAACCTGAAAATAGCCTCTAAATCAGGGCTGCCCAAGGTATTGTCTGCTGGCCAAAGCTAGACCTGAGCAAATTTGATTTGGTCAACAAACATATTGTATATTATATATGAAATGCCTATTCCTGATCATTAGTATGATCAGGATATAGTATATCCCGAATCAGGGAACCCATGGTTTAGGAAGGGTCCAGTGTGTATGATTAATAGGGCTGCAACTATGGAATATGTTGGGAATCAAGTATTCTGTCAATTTTTCATCAATTAATCGAGTAATCGGATAAATCACACTTTTGTGTTTTTAAACAACTATATTGATAGTGTGTTATGCAACATGAAAGGCCTCTTAAAATGAGCAAGCAACTGGCTGTTATTCCTCACAAAAGGTTTTTACTCAAACTCAACACTTTTACTAGATCAAAGCTTAAAACCTTTGGCTTTTTGGCTCCAGAACTAAGCCCATTTATTCAACCTTTCTGTGAAACTTTTATGATGTACATGAAAAAAAACTATGAAATACAGCTTCACAAACAGGTTAGCCTCTTTGTCCTTAGTTTTATCTGAAGAAAAAAGGAAAAAGGGTGTAGTGAATGTAGTCCTAAATTAATGTCCATCTGTTGCATTTATCGTTACTACCTTACGTATGGGGAAGTGTTTTGAGATGTAACCTATCAGATTGAGTGAGTGAGTGAGATGAGGAGAGATAAATTATAGTGCATTTGCTGTCTTGCTACTTATTATGCCTGGTCACTATCGATTCATAACACAAGCTACAAATAATTACAAATACTGTACATTCTACCAAGCGCTGGTGTTCATATCAGTTAGCAATCGTAAATATACGCTGTAGGGGCTCTGAGTCCACCTGGAGAAGTGCAGTTCACGTGAGGATGCTTTCGGTTCAGGTGCTGCAGCATTGATGAAGTACTATTCTGGTAGGCCAGGTTCGTTTTACAGTGTATACACTGCACTATGTTGTCCGCCTTGTGCAGCATAAAATGGTCCCACACTTTAGACATTTTCGCTTTTTACACACACCGCTATCTTTTTTTTCTCGATTGCCATGCAGAGCAAAATAAATTGCGCTGCTTTATAAATCTTTAAAAAGTGCGTCAGTTATAACAGTCCATATAAAGCAATGATATGGGAGGTGCGCAGTAGTCTACAAAGCGGGAGTGATACGATAACAGAGACATTTAAAATAGGTGGACTTTTGTGACATGAGTTAAATGAAGACTTGGGGCAACATTTTTGTAATCAAATTATTTGAGTTACTCGAATAATCTTTTCAGCCCTAATGATTCGCATTGGGTTCCTACTGGGAGTCCAATAAAAAAAATTAATTCAGCCAGCAGAACAAAGCTCCACGGTTAGAGTTGACCCTCATTATGACCCCTGTTTCAGGTTTCCATCGTATTGTGGTGACTAGGAGGGCAAGTAAACCAATATTTTTACTTTTTTTTTTTTATTTGGATGAGGTTACTTTAAGACAGAAGTGTCTCTAACCAACCTCTGAAGGCCATATGCAGTTGTAATAATCAAAGAAACATATACTTTCAAGAACAGTTTGCATTTGTTTCAGAATCGTTGACCATAACATTGAACCCTCACCATTGGTATAAAGGCAGATGGTGCATTAATGACGAACCAAAGAAACATACCCTTGAATAAAGTCACTTAAGGACAATACAGCTGACTGAAGATGTTTGGAGCCTAAAATCAATGCTGAAAGGATGGATTTAGAAGCAGAGAGTGGACCAAATCGGTTCCTGCTGTAGCACTGAGGATTGTCTCCAGAGAGCAGACAATGCACTTATAGGACAGCCTATTTTTAACCAGAAGCATTATGGGAGAGACAGGTGTGTGAGTGTTTTGCTCGTGTCTCTTCACACCTCTACTGAACTGCATCCTTGTGGAAACTGTTTACTGCTTAAGTACATTTATTTGCTTTATATATGCGTATAGAGGGTCATACACTGTCACTTGTTCATTCACTGTAGGGGACATGCACCACTGCACTGCCAACCACATAGTATTTATGCAATTTACTTATTTTTGAACTGCACATTATTTTATTATGTTTAGTATATTTGTATTTTAATATTAATCTTTACTTTCTATTTATGCATCTGTAAATACTGTATGACAACAGACTTTGCTCTTGTTCATTTTGCCCTTGTGTTTCTCTTTACTGTGCTTTACACTGCTGCAATAGAGGAATTTCTCCTCTAGGATTGCCACAGCAGCGCAAGATACAAGCAAATAAATGTAAAATGTTACTAATAGGCAGGATATCCTGCCTTCCGCCCGAAGACTGCTGGGATAGGCTCCAGCACCCCCCCCCGCGACCCTGACAGAGAAGCGGCTTGGAAAATGGATGGATGTTACTAATAATGAATGAAAGCTAATAGCTACCATAGCGCTACATGTTGACTGGGCCTACAAGCATTCAATTCATGCAAGTTTTCAACCTTCAAAGTTATGTGGCACAAAAAGTAATTTCATACTTCGAGATGTTTTCCAGATAAACAATATATATTTTTCCCTGACACGTAAAAAGTTGGAACTGACAAAGTAGTGCCATGTTTAAGATTACCATCAGAAACTATGAATTCACGGATTTCTACTTAACATTTCATTTTCTGCACTGCACCAAATTCAGTTAAACAAGACCAATTGCATTCTCTTTGATATCAAACATTCAGCTGAGAATTTTTATGTATGTAATATATTCATAAAAGCATATTGTGATGTCATGATGTAATTCATCATGATAAAAGTACATATTGCCTTACTGTCCAGCACCACACTCATTATGGTATAAAATGAATCTAAAAATATATTTTAAAATAGAGATTTTCTGTATAACTTTTATACAAACTGCTATTTTAATGATGCTTCAATCAGATCTTAAACTTTACCTATAAATGATCTGTACAGATAAAGTAACAGAAGTCCAGAAATATCCAGACTGTCCATCTAATTAGTGAATTCAGCTAACTTTGCTGATACAAGCATTTAATTGTGTACATATAGCTTTCATCTTCACAGAGAAGAATTACCAATGGAATGGGACACTCTGGAGCAGCTGCACATGAATCTAAGGTCAGCATGCCCAATGCCAAGCATTGGCTACAGGGGTATAAACCCCCTCCCCCAAGCCCTGTGCTGAGAAGCAGCGGAACTGCATCAACCAAATACCTTTGGGATGAGTTATAGAAGGGATGTACTGTTATGGGAGATGTAGGCCAGTGCTGATTAACCAACAGATTTCATGAACATATCTGCCCATAACATACTATTGCTGATATATAAACATTCATAAAACATAGAAACTGGGAGCAAATTCACTTGGAACAGCATTACAGAAAAACATTAGAATTAGAGGCTTTTTATAGCAGTAATCCAGCATCACCTAAAACAGGGGCATTTAATTAAAATTCATTAAGGTCCAGTTAAAGAAAATTCCCTCAAGTTAAAGTCTTGAACATCATAATGTTTAAACTGCATCATGATTCAGTGACATACTGTTTACTGAAGTAGCCTAGTAGGTATATCATCATGCTATGTAGTCAACAACTGAATGTCAAATAAAAGTACAATTCAGTAATATTTCAACAACATTTAGTCTTCTCTTTTTAGAAAAAGCCATGTAAAATAATCTGGCTCACTTTCTTTTCCGACTGCTTGGTTCTCGTCTCGTCCCTCCCCTGTGTGTGCCTCGCTCATTTGAGTCGCGGTGCTCATCGTAACGCACAGATCTGATTGACTGAGTAGCGTCACGTGTGATATTTACAATGCACGCGATTGGTCTGCGAGTCTCCGGCCACTAAAGCCGTGCAGTAAAAGCTAGAAAAGTTACACCAATTAAAACAGGACCACCCCATCAAAATGAAATAATTGTCCATAGTTTCAGTTATAGGTCCAGGTCCGAAAAGGACAGTGTCTGGGTCCGGACTTGGACCATGGTCTGCCTATTAGTGACCTCTGACCTAAACGTTCTGCTCTTCTGGGGTACAACAAATATATCAACAAATATCAGTGAAATCCAAGCATCTGTCAAATGCCGATATGTGTTTGCTTAAGAAAACATCTGCCGATATGGATATCAATATATAATCCTGTAACCTCTTGCATGACACCATCTGATACCATCATGTGGGAGGCATCCGTCCCTGACTTCACTAATGCTCTTGTGGCTGAAAGCAATTGCTCACAGCTATTTACCATTATCTAGTGTAAAGCCTTCCCTGATGTGTAGAGGCTGCAGTAAAAGACAAACAAACCCTGATTAATACCCTTCATTTCAGAAGAAATGTTAGCTAAGCAGGTGTCTACAAACTTCTGGACATATACTATACATTGTATAGATACTGTACAGTGTTGTGAGATTATCACAATCATGCTAACACAACAGCATGAAAAAGGAGGGGTGGGTGGTGACCGGTGATGATGAATTCACCTTCGAGTCGATTTTGTAGCAGTTCTCTGGAGCGCACATCTTAATGAATTTGCCGTCAATCCCCTGGAAGACGTATAGGATGTCTCGCACTAGAGCAGCCTCACTGATTTCAGCTGAGAGTGAAAGAGAGAGACACAAGTTATAAAGCTGCAAAGGTCATGCTCATATATCTGTCCTGTTTGAGTCTGGGAAGAATGATGCCCTGGGGCTGACTGGATTTCAAACCTTTCCACCATGTCCATCAGAAAGACATGATGAGGTATCGAAGGCAGTTGAGTCTAAAACTCACTGTTCCTCCACACTCAGGCATACATTAAAGCTGTCTCTGACTACAGTTGAGCACTGAGTATTCAGTTTGAAGCACCACTGGTCTTAAAAGGTATTTCCAAAAGACAGAAACCTGATTGGTTACTCTGCCCATGTAACCACTTTGATAGAGGAGGAAGAAAAGTTAAATGCATCAACTAAAGGCTGCACAACGTATCATTTGTTAATCAAGTGGAACCTCAATTGTGACATGAACAAAGTAACAGAGATGGCATAATGGTTAAATTTGTTTAGTGTAATCAATAGATGTCAATTTTAGAAATAATTGTTATTAGCAACTAAGACCTCTTAACTGTTTGAGGTGCCAGTATTTGAATACTGTAATCACTATTTGTACTCATTCTGCTTCATCACAATACGACACAGAAAATATAGAGACTAGCAATTCAATGAAACAGCATTTTCTTGTTTTACCAAGACTGTAAAATGTTAGTTTTGCTTGTGTTGGTGAGTAAATGGACAATCGACTGTGCCTCTCTGAAACACAAACTCTTCCAATGTGAGCGCATTGCCAAGGACCTGTTTGGTTAGCACATGATTGGAAAGGCTGATGTAGTGTGGCTTTAACACCATCTAAACTAACTACTTTAGCTGATGTTAGCTAGGCCAAGTAGATAGTATTCCCAAAATCTGGAAAAAGCGCACCCTGCCATGTTTTTGACATTCCTTCAGCACAATGTTTACGGGCGGTCATTGCCTGCTATGGCTTAAGTTAGTCTGACAGAAGGTGTTGATCCATACAAAACTGATAAACCACCTTTGAGTCCTGATCATGCATTACTGCCCACAATATATAACATATCCAGACCTTTATAACTACTGTGTAAATAGTATATCAGCCTACACCTCGCAGTTGATAAATGCATGCAAATCACTAGAATCATTCATTTCGTCTGTGGAAGGATCAGCGATATTCTGTCTTTGACTACACCATCAAATGCTGTCGCGCAGAAGTGAGTAACCACTACATATCTATGTTTAATGGGTTAATGTTCTGCTGTTAATTACGTTCACTGTTTTGCTAAATCGTGAGGTAAAATTAGAGAGTTGACCCTTAAAACTGTGACAAACTTTTGTATGTTATGGGGAGTTGCTCAAGTTTTCTCTGTTTATTCTGAATATCCAAAAATCTCTCTTTTGCTGGCTCAGCTCTTCAGCCCCCCATGACGTCAGACAGCCAGGATGCTATAAAAGCTTACAGCTTTTTTGACAACTAACATGTTGGTACCGCAGGAGATAAACACATACAAATCACTAGGATCAGTTATTCCATCTGTAGAATGGTCAGTGATATTCTGACCACTGAGAAAAGACCTTGTTTAAGACAACAGGCCCTCAGCATCCTGTACTGTTCCATTTAGCAGTAGTTTACCTCGCATCTGAAGAGGCAGCCTCCGTTACTCATACAGCAGAAATCTAATTTTCCTTTGATTTTTAAAATAATACATGTTTTCATATGTATTGTTCTGCTTGCTGCTACACCGACATGCTGCTGCATCGCAACCATGTGTTAAGGTTTCTTCCTTGCTCGTGGGTAACCTGATATCTGCTCATTCACTTTACCTCATTTCACCTTACTACAACCATAGCCAGGTTGCTATGATGAGCTGACTCACCACTGCCATCACCGTCCCGTCTCTGCCTATGAAGGGGTCTGGCTGGTGGGCCGGAAGCAGGGCCTACAGGTGGCCGTGAGGTAGGAGGAGCTGCTCCCGACGGAGAGCCAGAGATTGGGAGAGCCCAGGCCAGACGAGAGCCTCTTGCAGGATCAGTTACAGGCTGAGCACCAGAGCTAAAACACACACTTACTGACATCAGATCACATGCACTAAGAAACGAGTTATTGTTTTCTTACTAAACAAGTGCATCACAACTGTACACTGTAACCACTGCACACTTCATTTAAGCTTAAACCTCCTAAACAGTATCTTCAACACACAAAAGCAGTCAAAAGTCTGGACACACATATGGCGTTTCCATATGTTTATTATTTTTCATTTTAGATTAGACCCTTGTCACACTTCCAAATTCAAATGCAAAGGAAGTCTTCATAGTAAGAAAAAACATTACAGCAACAGTGGTGTTTATGAACGAGAAAGTCCTCCTTTAAAATATATCTGATGTAGAGGACTTGCTTATTTTTACATCCTCATTAAGGTACTTATCTATTCTTATATATAAATAAACAGACTCCTTTCATACAACATTGAAACGCGCTGTGTGAACTACTACTTTAAACAACAGACACAAACACAACCATGTTAAACAAAGTTCTCAGAAAAGAGTTAAAAAGGTGAACTTGTTTTCATTACAGGAGCCACTTAAACCAAAAAGGGCTTTTTTCCTTCATTTGAATGCCGAGCAAGAGACACAAACTCATTTCTACTGAACAAAGACACCTGACCTGCGTGGGCCTCATTCGTCAATTCTAGTTTGCTCTTTCATTTCAAAATATCTTTAAAGAAAACCTGATTTTGAAAAGCTATTTGATTCTTCTCGTTAGAAAATGCTGTGCTTATTTGTTTATACTGCCGCACTTGTCTCACTAACCCTCCAAAGCGAAAGATGCGAAGCATTACCACAGTCACAGGCACTTTGATGATGTTGCCTTAAGGTGTCTATTCCTGAGGACTGACTGATTTGGATTGACATAAAAGTTGCACGAATTTTGCTCCGCAAGAATAATAAAAGAAAATGTCAGATTCAGTGTATTTGTTGCTCACACCTGCACGCAAAACAAATCTAAGCCATTTACGTAGAGAAAGATGGGATGTGGGCCACTTCTACCTGCAGCGTGAACAGGGCCTAACACTACGAGAAACATACGTTCAATCAGATGTCATCAAACTAAGGTGTTCTTTGGCGGTTCCTCACTAAGCAAATGGGGGGTGCACTTATCCAGCATTAAACAATGTGTGGTAATACATCTTCGTGACATTATATAAGCTCAATTACAAAAGGACTGAGAATTTAAGTCACTGTTCTTGAGTTATTGAGACAATTAGAGTAACTGTGTTTAAGGAAGAACTACTTTCAGAAAGATTTCGAAAACATAAAAACACATTCCAAACGCCTCTCTCCTCTAAAACAATGTTATTATGATTCCATTACCAAAGCTCAGGAGAACACGCTAATTACCTTTTAATGGTCCATTTTAAACAGTGAGAAATAACAATGAAGAGCGAAACTGAAATTCCAATGGCACAGTGATGCTTAAGCCCTGACAGATTTACCATTTACAGAATTCAGTCATCAATTAGGCCCAGGCCTTGAGAACATACAGCTGTGCTTTAAATAGCCAAAGTGCTCACGATTAATGGCAAAGGTGTTAAAAATTCAGTGATTACGGCGCAATTAAAAGTGCTGTTACAAATACGTCAGACACAACACAGACAAGTCAGGGACAGGAAACCATACCAGAAGTCCATACCAAGAAGAAGCCAGAACAGTACAGGGTTTGCAGTTTTCTGACATAGTTTAACTGACATAGGAGGTGGTGCACTGTTCTACCGTGCTACGCTGTTGCACTAACGTGATCTGCATGGAAGATTCAACAGACGAAAACCTGTCCTGCAAACTCATCAGAAAAGGCAATGTCTAGGGTATACAAAAAAAAAAAATAATACACTGAACAAAATTTGTGCTTTTAACTGAAAAGCTTTTACTGAGACATTGCAAATAAACAAATAAATAAATAAAACGAGTTGTTAAACAGAACCTCCACACTAGTGTCTGACAAGACCACCATTTGCTTGTAACAACAGTGTGACATTTCTAGGAAAATTCCAGATATTTTTTTTTTTGGTAATCAGACTATTACAAAATGGGAGCAAAACCATAAATGTTGTATTTATACTTTTGTTCAGTATAGATGAGCCAGATGCATTCTGGAACAAGTGCTGGCCACAGCACTCCTGGCCACAATCAGCAAAGGTATGTTTGGAGGAAAAATAGGAGCAACATTTGATGAAGAAAGAAAAAAAAACCTTGACAACTGTTAAGCACAGGGGTAGATCAATTATACTTTGAGTCTGTGTGGCAGCAAAGTGGCACAGGAAACACTGCACAGGTATAACGAAGATGGATTCCTTTAAATATTAGCAAATTCAGGATGTAAAGATTTATGCAGGGAGTCAAGAAACTGAAAAAGGGCTGCCTTCTACAACAGCATAATTATTCAATCATACCTCAATGTCAACCATGAACCACTTCAAGAAACTCAACCTGAAGATTTTGGAATGGCCCTCACAGTCCTCTGACTAACGCTGTTGAAAATCTGTGGGTAGATCCTAAACATGCTGTGCATGCAAAAAAAATCCTTTGAATAGCACAGAACCAGCTGCATTCTAAAAAATTCCTAAAACCAAAACAGAAAGACTAGCTGGCTACAAGGAACGTTTGCAAGCAGTGATATCTGCCAAAGAGGGTGTTACTATGTTGTGACTTAGTAGGGAGAGTTAGTATAACACACTATTTTATCTATTACATTTTTTTTTTAAATGTTAGTCTAACAAGAGGGAAACGAGAATTAACATGTAGAGAAGTTTGTTACTTATTTTAACAACATACGCAATTTGGCCATGGGTGCCCAAATTTTGCATAGAACTGTACATCCATCTTTCGACTGCTGTACAACGTATCAGGCATATAATATACAGAGAAGCAATAAAATGCACACCATTTATGCCCAACTATGCATCTGGCAAGCTTTAGCGTTCCTTCCTTCCAGTTTCAGTTCACTGCCAGAAGAGGGAAGGTTTGAGCCCATGGTTTAAACGGCTATCTTTTAGCTTGCTTCACCAATCCACAAACGTCTAACATATGTCAGAAACCTGCCTTTAGCCATGTCGCATGAAAACATTAAGTGGTCCCTAAAGTGTTTAATCATATTACGATTCAACAAAATCCATATTGTGAGCCCCTGCAAGCCATTTGCATGCTCGAGTCTTCATACATGCTTCATTTAATCTACAGGTCCAGCCCTCACTCTCAGTAAGGCAGGGCTGTAGTAGAGAAACTATTTCTTTTGATAAATGAGAAGAAACCCTCATTAACTTCCATGTCGTCCTTGTAGAAAACCTTGTATCTCTAAAATGGTAACTTCACAGGAGAAGGGAAAAACCTACCTTACTTTTAATGTAAGTCAATGGAACCAGACATTTTCCCAGGTCATTTTGGGCCATTTCATTTAGTCCACTGATGATGAAATTCACATACAATGTAAAGAGCAATAGGAATTTTCAAATTATGTCAAAAACTGAAAAATGGAGATATGGAGATACAAGGTTTTCTTCCGACAACAGTGATATACATTACATTCATATTTAGGTTTCTGACTGTGAAGACCTATAAGCGCTACATTTCACCTAAAAAGGCTAACTGTTGTTTCGAATGACTGCAAGATGAGTAAAGGCTGGTAGCAAGGAGTTAGTTTTCATTCACTGTTAGCCAATCAGAATTTAGCTTTTTAAAAGAAGTTTGGTAAATCAAATAAACAAAATGGATTAAAATAAGCACACTTGTCTGAGGTTTTCTTCTTTAGTTTTGTACTAGAGCCACAAAGCTAATAAAGCTAACAAAAAACAGAAGCTTATATTAACCAATTAGCATTGTGCAAACTGCTTGCCTAAATCATCACATACTTGCTGCAAACCACAAGGCTGCTCAGTAATGTCAATAGTTGCTACTACTAGCTTCATGTTAAATGTTTGGCTCACCCAGTAAGAAGGGACTGAGGGCTCGGGCCTGGTCCATTGACAGGATATACCCCCAAGCTGCTGATGCCGCTGGTGCCCATGCTAGAGGCGTTGTGGGCGGCCAGCACCGAGCGCTCGGGGTAGCTAAGAGACAGGCTCTGTGGCCGAGCATAGTAGAATGGCGTGGAGTGAGCATCACATGGCAAAGCCTGGGCAAAGACAGCGCCATAGCTACCCACCTGTGGAGAGGAAAAAAAAGGGAGTTTACTATAGACGCTATGAAATGTAAATGACTGCATACAAAGCCCTTAACCAACTGAATTTGGTCTACATTTATGAATTAGATTTATAGTAGTGAAGTTTGTCCCAAAAGGCATGATACAGTCAAGTATCATGAAACTGCATGATAACTGCAGGAAACTGCACTGCCATTGAGCGGAAAGCTCTGCAGAGGGTGGTGCGGACAAGCCCAGCATATCACCGGGGTCCAACTTCCAAACCTTTTGGATTTATACATCAGCTGCTGCCTGAGGAAGACCAGGAGGATTCTAAAGGACTCCACCCACCCAAGCCACTGTTCTCAGAGCTGCCGAGCGGGAGGAGGTACAGAAGCATAAGTCCAGAACCAGCCGGTTCTGAGACGGTTTCTTCCCCCGGGCCATCAGGCTGCTAAACAGCCAGTAGTGCTGGTGTATCGGTCTACAGGCCTGTCACTGCACCTATGAGTCATCATGTCCATGGACAGTCTACACCTCATCCACATCTTATCAGACTCATTCTGACCCTCTGCACCTTCAATCTAGCAAATCTGTACTTACACATATAGATTAGCATCTTGTACAATCTGGAAGATTTCTATATCAGTATATATTCTATCCTCTGTGTTTCTGCGTCTCATTTATTATCTACCTCAAACTAACTGCACATATGGAACAACAGTACATTTCATAACTTACTGTAAAACTACATGGGAATAGTGCAATACTAGTATATATCATGTTTGTGTGTATATTCAGTGTGTGTGTGTATTTATTTATTTTTATTATTATTTATGATATTTGCATGTTTTTGCAGAAGATCAGCTGTGGCGACCCCTAAAGGGAGCAGCCGAAAGAAGAAGAAGAAGCATGTTTTTTGTATTTAAATTCTATAAGGGACCTACGCACCTAAGATTTTCACTCACTTTCCACCTGTGTAAATGTGATGTGACAATGAACGTGATTTGATTGAAGTTATTATGGTTAACCATTCAACATGCCAGTATTTGAATACTGAAATCACGATTCAGGTACTAGTTCCACTTCATCACAGGAGGATGGAGGCCTTGTGCAAGACAACACTGTTATGAAACAGGAAAACTACTGTCTTAACACAATACTGTCCTGTTTGTTGCAAGGTTTTTGTGCAACTGTTTTTAAGCCTATTAACACCAGTGATATGATCTAACAGAGTAAGCCTCCAGCTCTATGTGAATATCAGCCAAAGTACCTTTACTTGCCTTTCCTGTGGTCAACTAGATATCCATTCATTAAGTCTTTATTATTGAAAATCTAAACTAGGTGGAATACATACATCTCTACTCACTACATCTTCAAACTGTCATACTTCTGGACATGCCTGCACAATCAAAATATAATATGCTAAAACAAATAAACAGAAAATTAAATTAGTGTAGATACCCGGCTGGACGGTTTCCTGGGGTCCTCACAAAGGCTGAGCAGTAGATATAAGATTGACCACCTGTGTTTCAGCACCCCCTGCTCGTAAGAAATACCAGACAAAGCAAAAATAATTTAGTTTCAGAACTGCTTGGCCAAAGAAGCACAAATCTGCATGCAAATTACTAAAAGATCCAAATATAGTGACAGCTGGAGGATGCAAACTCATAACTGATAAACGTATTACTTTATTGATTTATTACACACTCGCCTGTATAAACTAGTAGTGGAGATGGGCAATATGATGCTTGAAAAAGCTTCACAGTATATAATAAGCACCATACTATTTCATATTTTTCAGGACTTGAGAAGTTGAAACAGACAAAAGGCAACAATGCAAAAGTCACACACAAAAAATCCTATCAAAAACGAGTATGAGTATTATAAAACGTATTGTGAAACAGCATCATGTCGTCGTATTGCCCACATCTACTAGGCGGCTGTTACACATACACTATATTGCCAAATGTATTCGCATGTCCGCCTTCACACGCATATGAATTGAGTGACATCCCATTCTTAATCCATAGGGTTTAATGTGATCTCGGCCCACCCTTTGTGGCTATAACACCTTCAACTCTTCTGGGAAGGCTTTCCACAAGGGTTAGGAGTGTGTTTATGGGAATTTTTGACTGCTCTTCCAGAAGCGCATTTGTGAGATCAGACACTGATGCTGGACGAGAAGGTCTGGCTCACAGTCTCTGCTGTAAATCATCCCAAAGGTGTTCTGTAGGGTTAAGGTCAGGACTCTGTGCAGGCCAGTCAAGTTCTTCCACACCAAACTCGCTCATCCATGTCTTTATGGACCTTGCTTTGTGCACTGGTGCGCAGTCATGTTGGAACAGGAAGAGGCCGTCCCCAAACTGTTCCCACAAAGTTGAGAGCATAAAATTGTCCAATCTCTCGGTCTGCCTTAGCATTAAGAGTTCCTTTCACTGGAACTAAGGGGCCAAGCCCAACTCCTGAAAAACAACCCCACACCATAATCCCCCCTGCACCAAACTTTATACTTGGCATAAAGCAGTCAGACAAGTACTATTCTCCTGGCAACTACCAAACCCAGACTCGTCAATCGGACTGTCAGATGGAGAAGTGGGATTCGTCACTCCAGAGACCACGTCTCCACTGCTCTAGTGTCCAGTGGTGGTGCTTCACACCACTGCATTCGATGCTTTGCATTGCGCTTGGTGATGTAAGGCTTGGATGCAGCTGCTCAGCCTTGGAAACCCATTCCATGAAGCTCTCTACACTGTTCTTGAGCTAATCTGAAGGCCACATGAAATTAGGAGGTCTGTAGTAATTGACTCTGCTGAAAGTTGGCAACCTCTGCACACTATGCACCTCAGCATCTGCTGACCGTGGAATATTTAGTAGCGAGGTCATTTCACGACTGGACTTGTTGCGCAGGTGACATCCCACCCATTCTTTCACAAATGTGTGTAGAAGCAGTCTGCAGGCCTAGGTGCTTGGTTTTATACACCTGTGGCCATGGAAGTGATTGGAACACCTGAATTCAATGATTTGGATGGGTGACTGAATACTTTTGGCAATATGGTGTATATAGTACTATCTATCTAAATAGTTGTTAGATCTGATGCGCTTATCAATCTGATACTGACCTGGGTCTGGAGCTTTCGGTGGAGCTCTGAAAAGAGAGCTGCATCTGCCTCTCTCCTCTGCTTTAACACTACAGGAGGGTAAAAAAGCAAGCAGAACTCAGTCATAAGTGCATTTTTGAGTAACCTCCAGCCATATTAATCATATAATCTATGATTAGATGTAGACAATTCCCTCTTTAACTGTTCTCAATAATCTAGGCGCCCTTTAGCTTTGACATTTCTGGCTGAGATATTAGGCTACAAATGTCAGAAGACAGACATAATGCTTAGAGTTTTCCAGTGGCGCCATTGTGTTAGAAATGCCTTTGCCAGATAAACACTCATTCACTGTTCATTATGGCACTCACACTCTTTTTTGATCTTTTCAGAGACCAGGAACTCGTCCCGTTCGATGGTGGGGGCGTAATTGCTCCCAATGACCCGCACAGCATACTGAAACTGGTGTGCCACATCAGCTGGAAAAAAGAAGGTCAGTGAATTCAGCAATGCAAGTGTCATACGTCCTAATAGGGCCTTTGCTTGATTTTCACTATTTCCTGCATACAGGGTGGAAAAAACAGGCAGAAAGCTAGACGCCACATCCAATGAGCAGACACAGTTAATGTAATCAATACTGCACCTCATAATGTCGGATTAGGGTCCATATAGAGAGACTATATTTATCTAACAGCCATTTATCTAATCGTTTTTTACCACATTTTCGGGGGGGTCATATTACTGAAGGCCATGAGAGCTTTCAGAGCAAAAGTCTCTTCATAAGTCAATTTAGTTCTGACATACAATCGCTTATATGACAACTTTCTGGATGGTGACTGATGGTAGCATAACCATGGAGCTACAATCCTATTGAACCAGCTTAGAGGCCTGCCAGTGTACAATATGTTAGGGCTGGGCAATATGACTTCTGTTTATCTAAAGTAATAAATTATGTAACAGTACAATACAATAAGCTTTTCTGAACATACTGTGTCTATAGACAGTACAATGTAGAACAAAATTAGTCCTGTTTAACTGCATTCAGTGCAACAGAGCATGCTAAATATTGATTTAAAAACACTGTGTTGAGTTTTTTTTTTTTTTTTTTATGTAGCACTACTGTTCCAACTAAGTGGATATTGTGACATACTATGAACATTTCTTGATGTATCTCAATATCACATTTTTGCTATATTGCCCACCTGTACTTTATATACCCAGATTTATGTAGAGACCTGCTCAGACAATGCTTCTTTACAAATCGAGAATATTAACAGACAGACCTTCTAACTGTTTGATGGAGTAACAGTCTGTACTCTTCTGGGAAGGCTTTACACTACATATTGGAGCACTGCTGTGAGGACTGGATTAAATTCAGCCGCAAGAGCATTAGAGAGGTCAGGTACTGATGTTGGATTATCAAGAAAGCAAACTCTACTTCAACTCGTCCCAAAGGTATTCAGTGTTGGGTGGAGCTCCATCACTCCAGACAACACAGTTCCACAGCCCAATGCTGGGGGCATTAGAGCCCTTCAGCCGATGCTTGGCACTGGACATTCTGACTTTAGGCTCATGTGTGGCTGCTCCAGTGTCAAATTCTAATGGCAATGCTTATTTATGGAGATAAAGCGCAAGGAAACCCCTGTGTCAGTGATGGGTATAAGAGCTGTAGATACTTTAAAACATATAACGTTAGTGTATTAACCATCCCGCTGTTGACAGAAACATACGGCTGATTTGCCTTTGCCAGGTCACCTGGACAACTACACCATTTCAGGATCAACACAGGCTGCATCACCGCTTTAAAAGCAGCGCATCTCTAAATGACAACGTCGACTCGCCATGTCACTGCATGGCCATCCTTACCTCATTTCAGATTCAGCCCTGCTATCTGAGCTAACTAGCTTTGACCAGATATCGGTGTACTAGCTGACCAGCGAGCAGCTAGGCGAGTCATGGTCAGCTATGCTTTTAAATTGAGCTCAGGTCCGTCTACATTTCCTCTAATCATGACAACAGCTGTGTAAAGTGGACGCAGTCCCGCTGTTAATGTGACGTGAACGAGCGAAATGAAAAGGAAGCTCACTTGTCAGCGCTGTTCATATCACTGTAGATGGTCATCATAAAGCAAGACAGTAAATTGCCAGCTAAATCGTTCAGAGTTGTATTAAATAAGCCACGCATCCGTACACATGGAACAGGAATGTGGAGACAGACAGCTGTGATGTGGTAAATGTTGGCTAGTTATCGTTAGCTTAGCTCCTCCGTACCTTCGCTCTTGCCGGTGATCCTGCAGCACAGGCTCTGCAGAAGCACATTGGGCGATTTCTGATCCAGGGCTGCCATCGGGTCCCTTCTCTAGATGTCAAAAAAGGAGGTCTTGGGGGTCTGGCTCACGCCTGTCCGCTCTCGTTACTCCTCCATCGGCTCGCCATTTTAACAGAACCCGCCGAAAAAGGCGGCCGCTGCTGCTAACGGAGCGGGAAAAAAACACGGCGGAGTGAAAATACGGCCCACTGAGAAACGAGAACACACGAAGGGTTCCTAGCCTTTCGTTCCCACCTGTAAAACGACAAGCAACGCAGCGCGGGAATAAAAAAAAATAGACAGCGCCAAAGTAGAAACTAAATGCCATGTTTTAAACAACATATGAACAATTTATATAATATGATGTATATTTTTTTTGTTCACGGTGGATAAAGTCGTGCTCGTGAAATAATTATGCTCACCTGTCGTTTTTTCAGATGATTTAAGACATCAGTCTAAAAAAAGGTGAACGTTTTTAGTCAGTCACGTCGCTGACAAGACAAGAGTTGACAAGAGTCTATACAGCAAATTCAGTTTTGTTGTGGGAGATGCTGGTGAAAGAGAAACACCTGATTTCAACATTTCAGGAGTTCTTACAATTTTTACGTACAACAATCGGGCTGTCCCTCGTGTTCTGCTAATCTAAACCAGTTCTTCGAGTGTCACTGGAAATCCTAATGATTTTGGGCAAACAGGACACTTTTAATAAAGTATTAATAGGGAGTTTGCTGCCTTCTTTTATGGGAAAGCTTTACATTAGATACCGGAACATTTGCTGCGAAGTTTTTATTGCATTCAGTCACGAGAGAGAGAGAAAGCGTCTGTGGGGTCAAGTCCTGATGGTGCATGATCAGCTCTGGACCATAAACTGCACAGCAACCGGTCCCAGAGCCGGACCGGACGGAGCGCCGTCACTGAGAACTCCAGAGAGCAGCTCCACTCCTATATGTTTGGGCGGGAGGGTGTGGCGAGCAATGCGCATGCGCCTCGAGCCCCCATGACGTTATTGTCGAGAAGAATCTGATTGGCTGCGGAGGAGAGTGGACAGCAGTACGGGGGTGAGAGAGAGAGAGCGAGAGAGAGAGAGAGAGAGAGAGAGAGAGAGAGAGAGAGAGACAGACAGACAGAGACAGAGAAAAAAGGAGACCAAGGCAGATCCTCTATACGATCTTCGTTTGAAGACACTTGTCCAGGACGAAGTAGCCTTCTTTCAGCCCTTCAAGACCGAGGGCTTGCTTGTCTCGGGAGACGTTAACGGCTAACGGCGAGGTGCGCGCGAAGCCCTAATATGAATATGACAACGTTCGGACTCCTGCATTTGTAACTGCAAGTGGAGACAGTTAAATACCTGGAAGAAGAAAAGAGCCTAGTTAGCCGTGCCGTGCCATCTCTTGTCAGTCCCAGAGGAGGAAGAGCGTCAGACAGAGCAGACCAGAGCGGACCATGGAGAAGAACAGAGTCAGCTAGCGTTACATACACATATACAACCCCGAAGACCCGAGGAGAAGACGAAGGCAACGCGGCGGCGGGGACCGGCTGAAGGAGGATGGATTTTAGCACGATTAGGAACCTCATCAGCCGATACGTAAGTAGCCTACCCTACCCTATCCCACCCTGTCCTGTCCTCCCCTCACTACGGTGTCGGTGCACGGCCGTAGTTTTTAACCTCCTCGTCCGCCAACTTGTTGGTCTGTGTGTCTCCGCTGCTGAATGGAGGACTGTAATCGTGTGTCTCTCCGGCTGAAGCAGCCAAACATGGTCACTGCTCTGTAACAAGTGGAGCTCATCAGGTCGTGATTTTCTGTCAGTACCGTGAGAAAGAGTCATTTGGTGGCTCCGTTCAAGCAAAACAAGATCTGTAGCACCGCTAAAATCAGCGTGTTAAATGTGTTATTTCACCTCCTGTAGTGCTGCGTTATAATAATCTAATCCGTCCCTCTTGTGCTGTGACCTGAAGTGTGCTACAGTCGTCTGAAATGAACATATCACTATTGTCTGTCTTTTTCCTAAGAGTGTAATGGCTCGTAAACAAAAATAAAACCTGTATATTTTAAGATTAATCTGCCTACAGTGACCTGGGAATGAACCATTGTCATTCAGTTTCCCCCAGTGCCTCAGTCCCATAGTGGCTCAGGAGGAGAGCACTGCTGGCTAGAGGGCAACGGGACTATTTTGTTTAGTCTCGGAAACCTACAAATAACCTCTGAGGGGGCAACTTTGTAAAATCAAATGCAAAAACGAATACATTTAATTAAGTAGTGAAAGAAAACTAGCAATGGCTTCTTTAAGTGGCTCGTGAAGTCACAGTAAAGCAGAACTAACATTCCTAACAGGCAACAGGGTCAGTTATCATGTTCATCTGTCGTGGCTAATGAACAGAGCCCACATATATTTTCAGAAAGGATTAAGATAAAATTAGGACAAGGCAAGAAAAAAAGGGCTATTGCTGTTTTGACTGCTTCATGGAAACACAGTTTACTTGCTAAACTGTATCCAGCCTTCATAAAGCAGGTAGTTGTTATGCTTTATCTGTCAAGGGACCTCACACATCCATTCTGAAGGGACAGCATTGCTATAAAGTAGAGCGAATAGTCATAAGAATAAGACTGTCAACAAGTTTTATCTGCCTTGGGAACTAACACATCCTCCCTGAAGGGGCAAGTTTTGTATAAAAGCTGTTCTAACAGCTCTAATGAGTCCATGAAGACGCCGTTCGCTTGCTAAAGTAGAACAATCATTTACAATTGGCAGCTGGATTAGCTGTTATGCTTTCCTCTTGTGTAGACAGATCACAAATCCTTTCAAGATTTGAGAAAAAAAGAAAACAGAAAAGAACTTGTAATGCTTGTTCTAACAGATCTAGTAAGAGCAGTTTTCCAAAGTAGACTCCCATAAGCTGCTCATTTCTCAAGAACAGGTGTTCAGTCTAAGGAGGACTGCTGTGTGAGTGTCGTGAGAGAATATCTAAGGTGTTTACTCTGGGCTACTGACAATCTGCCAGTATTTTTTGAGGTGACTTGGAAAGAACAGGAAAAACGAGCTCCTAAGCCCCATATGCTTAATATAATTAACTGATTAGTCAATGTTTTGGCTCCACAGCCTCTCCAGTTGGTAATTAAATTAAGCTTGGGCTGTAAAACCCAAGTGTGCTTTTCTTTCCCTTGTCTTTTTCCCTCTTTATGTTCTGTATCAATATAAAGAGACAGGGCTAGCACGAGCAGACACTTAAAACGGCACTATACCAGTTCTAAATGTCACCAGCAGCCAGATTTAAGCATTGCGGGACTGTAGTTGTGGGTGGTCGGATAATTTTTTTTTTTCCCGTAGTACTATTATATCCCATAGGAAAGTCTTTCATTATGTAGTCACCCATTGCATTGAACAGCGGTATTACATACCCCGATCATTTTCATATAGGCTCATTTGATGAATCAATACCATAGGTCACCAGCTCGATACAGTATTATACATACATACAGTATTATGCACACTAGACCACATGCTTAAGCCATTTATGGTTCAGCATGGTCAGCCTGATAAAGCTCCCAGACCAATCTGTCGAGGGCTTAGGGAGAGAGATTGTCTCTAAGGCACTGATACTGAACCCAAGACGCTGTGTTCGAGCTCTAGTACTACATATTTATTCACAGCCATACTACATACTGGTCTTCTTGCAGTATTCATGTGAACGTGGGACTTTTTCTGACAGACGTCACCACAGTTAGTCGCCACTCCACACTTTAAAACTTGCAATTTAAGAACTTCTACAATAATTCTATGGAGTTTTAACATATATGACATATTAGAAGACATCTTTTTACATATAAAATAATGAAAATCAAATATTGACCTCAGAATGCTCTCTGTACTGGCTTTAGACATATTAAAGCTCCTGGAGTATTATTTTGGTGTACTATTTAAAGCTGGAGTACATGCATGTTGGTGCATCTTTCCAAGCAGTAAAGTGTTGTTACCTTCAAGTATTCTCAGTCATGCTGGTTATTGGTTGTTTAAAAAACATTAATGAGCTTTATAGGAGGACAATATGATGGCATTTTATTGGCATTGTGATCAGTTTTTAATGTGATACACAATGTGCTTTTCAGAGTATATTTTGGATATTCTCAATACACTTAACACTGACACACTATGTTTTATTAAAAAGAGAACAAAATTAGTCCTGTTTAATGCTGTTAAATTAAATGTAGAGCAGTACAGAATGTGAAAAGTTGAATAAAAATGATTGTGTTCTGTGTTTTTGATGGCAGTCTTAAAATGTGGCACTAGTAGTGCATTTTCTTTATGTGTCAAAATATATGATTTTTTTGCCTTCTCACCCACTTCGAATCAGCTCAAGACTGATAGGTGTCATGGCTAATTTAAGCCAACGCTGATAAAGCATTGGTACAGACTTTCCTTATTGGTACACCCCTGGTTCACAACTCTATGACTGGGCAAAAATGTCTATACATTTTCTAACACGTCCTTTAGATTCCTCTCTTGTTCTCCACTGTCTTGTTGTGCTCTTAGTTAGGTGGTGATGGAGGTTAAAAAGTGATATGATGCACTTTGTCCGTCGCAGACACCCACGAAGGCCGTTTTCTTTGTTAACAGACAGATGTGCTAACAGATGCATGTGAGTGGTCCTAAACAGTGTCATAACCTTTTCTGCATGTCCTGACAAGAGTGGTAAAACTTGTTCCATGCATATTGCTCTGGTTTAGGAAAAAAAAAAAACCCAAAAAGAGTAGTTAAATCTCATGTTTAGTGACTATATTGTCTGCTACTGTAGTTGTATATTGTCGCTGTTTGAACAGAAGCTTATGTCTGAGAACTTTAACGCACACAAAAATCTTGTGTAATGTAATGAGATTTTTGGACAAATGTTATTGGTCAATTCATTATGAAATTGTGTTAATACATTGTAAAGTGCAGCTATTGTTTTCAAATGGTTTAAAAATATTTTAGGGTTTTCAATGTGATCTGGGTGTATGCTACTGTTCAAAAGTTTAAAATCACTTTTCATACTTTATTTTATGTAATAATCTCTAAAAAAGCAGATTTAAATTCTCTAGACAACAAAAGCAACTTTTAGATACCGTATTCTATATTTCAGGTATTCAAGAACTTAGTCAAGGGGAAATAATGTACTGCAATCATCCATTTCTAGTGATTTTCTTTATTCGCCTTAAAATGCAATTGTCACATTTAAAAGGCCCATATTCTACCCTTTACTTGCTTTTTATATTCTTCCTCCAGAGGTGTGATTTATGTGTGTGGTTTTACATACCAAAAGCAGCCATAATTAATTTTTATGAGACCATTTCCAACTTCTCTTTATCCCATAGAATTAAGTAGTATGTTTTTGTTACTGTGCCTTTAAATCTGACAGATGTAAATGTACTGTACTGTCTATGTACTGATTGATTGATTGCACAGTATTGTGCCTAATTAAACAAGGCAGTTCAGGATGAAACCTTATAACTTATTTTCACAAATAAACGAAACATGTTGTTTAACCAGGGGTGATCAGACCTTTGCAGTCTACTGTATCTAACACCTTACTGGTTTTATGTTATTCCACTTATTAATTGAAGTGACTCCACACTTTTGGGTGGTTGTGTATAAATGGAGGAATTTGCTGAAAAGGAACAGAAGAGAGCAAAGCTGCTGAAAGCGAGCGTTTAGCTTTGTTTCATTGGCGTGTGTTTGCTGAGAGAGTGTAGTTATGGGACTGTGGGACTGAGTTTGTTACGTGAAGAAGGGCCGTATGCGTGTGTGTGAGTGCCTGTAAAAAGCCTCTCTCCACCCTGCTGCTCTTTGATCTAAAGCACGGTAATGCAGGCTGGCATCGCAAGAGGAGGGCGTCAGGAGAGAGAGAGGGAGAGGCAGGAAGAGAGCAAGACAGGAGAGGAAGAGAAGAGAACAGAGGAGAGATGAAGGCTGAGATGAGAGTAGAGGAGCTGGTGGGTGTGTGGTATAGTGGGGAGGGGATGGGTTTACGGGATTTAACCGGTTCCCCATGGCATCGGGATTTGTTCTGACGCTGCAGTAAATGGCAAAGGAACTGCTGCGTTTTTGTCCGCTCACCTGTAGCTGCCCTCAGTACTGCTCACAGCACACATACCACGACTGTCCCACAAGAAATTATTGTGGGTGCTGAAAAGGCTCAACGACTAAAAGTCAAGTAATGAACGACCTTCACAATTATGCAATGCTGATAAATACGCAGAATCAGAAAACAGTGCACCACAGAACTTCCGCTGAGTTCTTTTAGTCATGTCTGCATTGTTAAATGAAACTTGTTCAGTGTGGTGTGATGGGAAATGCACCATTCTACACTCTCAGAGAAAAAGGTACTGAACTGTCACTGGGGCAGTATCTCTCTTTTAACTGGGGTGGTACCCACAAGGGTACATCTCAGTACCTTTAGTCAGGGAACATAATTATATTTTCTAAGTTGTACTGACTCCACACACCCCGTCTTGTCTCCAGGCTCTTTATTTGTTTTAAAACATTAGGTTATGAAAAGGAACATATACATATGGATTTTTTCCACTGGGAGAAACGTCTTTAAGGTACACAGTTGGACCTTAAAACCACTGTTGTACCTTTTGTATGTTACACTATATATGCCCTCAAAAATTGTGTATATATACAATTTCTTTTCTAGATTCATCACTGTTTTATCATTATTAACAATACATGTAAAACTTGTTTTGGATGGAGAATAAATATATTTCGCTGCTGTTGGAAGAAAACCTCCATCTCCATTTTTGGTGATTTTCAGTTTTTGACATAATTCGAAAAAGCATTTTGCCCTTTATATTGTGACAAAATTTCATGATGAATGGACCAAAAAAAGGCCCAAAATCACTTGGAAAATATTCTTGTTCCATTGACTTCCATTAAAAGTAAAGAAGGTTTTTTCCTTCTCCTGTAAAGTCATCATGTTGGAGATACGAGGTTTTCTCCGATTTGCTTTGTTCATTTGTGGAATACCCCTTGTGGAATACTACATTATGTGCAATCAGGGTTAATGCTGGGCAGTATTCTTTATCATCTATAGTGGTATTGGTGTTGCACAACTGATTTGTAGTTTTAACGAAGTTGTCTTAATAAAAGAACTGCTTCAGATTTTAAAATACATAAATTACATTGAAGTACTGTCATTTTAGGGGAGGAAAATAAGCTCAGTCAGGTTTAAAAGATATTCTGTTAGCATATCAGTACTGGGTTCTGATTCCATGGGTCTGTGCTATTTGTAAATCTTATCAGTACAGCCCAGCTCTGATATACAATGCTTTTATTACACTTTAGCTTTTCTCAATTAACAAATTAAAGGACAAATTTGGCAACAAATTGCTATATGTTGTAACCTATGCTGTATCCTAACTTACCTGTTGTATTTCAGAGGGACTTTGGTGATATAGCCCTAATTTTGTCTGCATACAAATGACTCACAACCTCTCCTTTTTCAGAGTTAGAAGACCAAAGATGTGGAAGTGATTTTAAAAGCGTAGGACTTTAATGACTTCTTGGTATTAACGTGGTGTGTATTTTCTGTTGTCATGCGGTGTTTCAGTTTTCTGTTCACTGGAATTAACTTTACTCACTTCCTTATTCTTCATATAAGAGGGCTTGAATGTGATCATGAGTTGAGACATCTGCATTGGCCATTTGAGAAGATAAGAAGAACCATAAAATCTGAATGGCAGGGAAAGAAAAGGGTAAAACCAAGTTAAAAGTTGGCTAAATATTAGCTTACAGAACTTTGGCTAAACTGACCTTTTTATAAGGAATTGCACATGAATATCTGGTAGCACAGTAGAGTAAAACTAGAATAAGAGTGTGTGTCCCTGTGTGTGTCCCTGTGTGTGTCCCTGTGTGTGTCCCTGTGTGTGTCCCTGTGTGTGTCCCTGTGTGTGAGAGAGAGAGAGAGAGGGAGGCTACCCTGTTCTTGTGGAGACTCTCTCTCTCAAACCCATCTCTGTGTTTGTCTGTCAGAACATGGTGTATTAGGTAATGCCCCTTAAAACAGTTATGTAACTGTTCTAGCCTTTTGGCTGCGATTGTCTGAAATTGCCATTTTCTGAAATGGCCATCGACCATTTAGATTCTGTCTGTACCTGACAGTTTTACTCTTAATCCCAATCGTTTACATTCTGTCTGTTTAAGCTGTGTCTGTACCTGACAGTTTTAGACTTAATCTCAACCATTTAGAGCCTGCCAGTTCCCGACAGACTTGCTCCTAATCCGAACTGTTTATGCTCTGTCTGTACCTGACAGACCTGCTCTTAATCCCTACCATTTATGCTCTGTCTGTACCTGACAGTCTTACTCTTAATCCCAACTGTTTGTTTTGTCTGTACTTGACAGTCTTACTCTTAATCCCAACTGTTTGTTTTGTCTGTACTTGACAGTCTTACTCTTAATTCCAACCGTTTATGCTCTGTCTGTACTTGACAGTCTTACTCTTAATCCCTACCGCTTATGCTCTGTCTGTACCTGACAGTCCTGCTCTTAATCCCTACTGTTTATGCTCGGTCTGTACTTGACAGTCTTACCCTTAATCCTTACCGTTTATGCTCTGTCTGTACCTGACAGTCCTGCTCTTAATCCCTACCTTTTATGCTCTGTCTGTACCTGACAGTCCTGCTCTTAATCCCTACCTTTTATGCTCTGTCTGTACCTGACAGACCTGCTCTTAATCCCTACCATTTATGCTCTGTCTGTACCTGACAGTCTTACTCTTAATCCCAACTGTTTGTTTTGTCTGTACTTGACAGTCTTACTCTTAATCCCAACTGTTTGTTTTGTCTGTACTTGACAGTCTTACTCTTAATTCCAACCGTTTATGCTCTGTCTGTACTTGACAGACCTGCTCTTAATCCCTACCATTTATGCTCTGTCTGTACCTGACAGTCTTACTCTTAATCCCAACTGTTTGTTTTGTCTGTACTTGACAGTCTTACTCTTAATTCCAACCGTTTATGCTCTGTCTGTACTTGACAGACCTGCTCTTAATCCCTACCATTTATGCTCTGTCTGTACCTGACAGTCTTACTCTTAATCCCAACTGTTTGTTTTGTCTGTACTTGACAGTCTTACTCTTAATTCCAACCGTTTATGCTCTGTCTGTACTTGACAGTCTTACTCTTAATCCCTACCGCTTATGCTCTGTCTGTACCTGACAGTCCTGCTCTTAATCCCTACTGTTTATGCTCGGTCTGTACTTGACAGTCTTACCCTTAATCCTTACCGTTTATGCTCTGTCTGTACCTGACAGTCCTGCTCTTAATCCCTACCTTTTATGCTCTGTCTGTACCTGACAGTCCTGCTCTTAATCCCTACTGTTTATGCTCTGTCTGTACTTAGTCCTGCTCTTAATCACTACCGTTTATGCTCTGTCTGTTCCTGACCGTCCTGCTCTTAATCCCTACCGTTTATGCTCTGTCTGTTCCTGACAGTCCTGCTCTTAATCCCTACTGTTTATGCTCTGTCTGTACCTGACAGTCCTGCTCTTAATCCCTACTGTTTATGCTCTGTCTGTTCCTGACCGTCCTGCTCTTAATCCCTACTGTTTATGCTCTGTCTGTTCCTGACAGTCCTGCTCTTACTCCCTACTGTTTACACTCTGTCTAAATTATCTTTGAACATAGCCCTAGAACCTTTTTGGTTCCAAGACCTTCTGTACTGGGTCCTGTTATACTCAATTACAATTAGTCGTAACATTCCAGGATCATTGCAATCACATCACCTTGTTTTTCACAGCCTTATGCTCAGCAAACCTCTGATTCATGGGTTTATTGCTATGAGCAGTCGATGCTCCTCTGACACATGCTCAGCACAGGAGTGTGTGGTCTTGCTTTAGGGAGGTATGTGCTGTCTTTGGACTGGGACGAACTATCTGGGGAAATCAGTGTTAGCCGTGTAATTAATTAGTATCGACACTGGTCAGAGAAAGGAGACCGTGGACAAAGAAGAGATGAAAAAAAAGAGTAAAGGGGAGTGTAGAAAGAGAGGAGGAGGAAGTCATTTAGTAATTTAGAAACTTTAGAATTTAGAAACTTTAAATTGTGTCATCAGTACATAAATAACACTGTCTAACTACATTTTATCACAGTGAGCACAGCCTGTTTAATGAGATTTAGTGCAGCAGTTTGTAAAACATTGAAGTAAAATTATTATTATCATTATTATTATTATTGTTATTATTATTATATGTGGCATTACAGGTTCTGTTTTTGCCAATACTTTTGTCCAGTTATTGAATCTTAGAAAAACTAAATATTGTAAAGCATATCAATGTCTTGAAGTATCATGAGATATTTTTATCTATAACATTTCCTGTTTTGGAGGCATTCACCAGTTATTCTGATATCAGGGTACAATGGGGAACTGATTTGGCATCAACAAATTAGTTTGTTGTGATTATCAACAACAAACAAGAAATTCTAGGTGGTGATCAACAGACGTTACCATGAAACATTTAGCTGGGGCCTTATTTTTGCTTGAATTCTTCCCCAAATTGTGTGAAAATAGGCCTGGAGACTAATTTGTTGCATTTCCTAATAAAATAAACAAATGTAGAATGTAGCATGCGTTTGCTTCCAAATCATTGTTTCAAATCCAGCAACACATCAAAGGTGCCTTTATCAATTCTCGTAATACTTAAAAACTGGAAGTCTGCTTACTGACTGATGCTGACTAATTGAGAGCCTTGGACAGGAAGTAGCATTTCAGCCCATTTCCTGCCCCTGGAGGATGGAGGCAATGTGAGAGCGTCGAGCGGCCTTAATCTCATCTCCTGCGGTCAGAGGAAGACGTCTTCCTCCAGACCAGCGAAGGAGCCACGGCTAATGGATGTGCCATTGTTGTGTGTTGGCCAAGTTATGTAATGAATCAGAGAAAGCTCCTGCCGTGGTATTGATTTTCATTTATTTAACTACATCACTCTGTTTGTTCTCTGGAAAGATTTATGATTGTATAATTAGTTCTGTGATTGAAAGTAGGTGCGTTTTTTTTTTTTTTTTTTTTTTATCAGTGACGAGCAAATTGTGATTCTTGCTTCTGTATTCTGTATTATGTAATCACTAAAGAGAGCAATCAGTGCATTTCATTTAGTAAAGTCCTATTACATCACAGTCAATCATTTGAGTACAAACAGCGATACTTGAATGGATCAAAATGGATCAAAATCAGTGTGCTAATGGAGTGCACTGATCAGCATAGGTCAAAATAATCACACTCATGCAGCCTTGTGGGAGTAGCCACATTACACAGCACATGACCATATTTATTATTATCAGGATCAATAAGGGCATATTATCCATGCAGAAAATGATTGCAGTAAGCTTGTATGTCATGGGTGTCATCAGTACTAAAAGAATACAGACAACCTGCATGTTTCATGATAAACAAGTTCATAATTGAACTTGTTTAACTGGATTTACTGCAGTGCAGCGGAAGTCAGTATTATTTGTAGAAAATATCTAATTGTAATCTTTTCTGACCAGTATTGCAACTGTAATTTTTTTTTAATCTATAAACAATATAAATATTTTCTTTAAAGAAAAATATTGTCCTCAGAAAAAAGTTCATGTTTTACTGTTTTTTGTTTTGTTTTTTGATGAAGTGCTTTGGTACTAGACTAAAATATCTGCATTGTATTTACAGAAACGAGTGCTATATTTCTCCACTTTGCTAAACCAGGTGGATCTAGTCTAATTAAGACATCCAGAGGTTTTGTTGCAACAGTGGTGAATCACAAATATAAGTTATCAGTGTGACATATGCATCTATATCAATATATATCAATAGATGCTGTATATTAAAGTCTATATATAAGTTATGTTAAATTAGATATGGCATTGGATTTTTTTAATAGTGATATTGTCTCTGTATTAATTGACTGAATCCAAATCAACTTCAGTCTCTAACATATCATGGCATGAGTAGCTGGTTCTGTGAGTATTATTATATTGTCATTCTGAAATAATACACACAGGTGGTTAGTAATTAGTTTACCATTTACTGAAGTGCATGTGCGTAATGTAATTGTAATAAAAATGTGCGTAATGTAATTGTATTTCAAAGCATAGTACCATAAAATAATACTTCTACTCAAGTATATTAGAGAATAAGGAATTTACTTTTTACTCAGTTACATTTTAGTCATTCATATTTAGTTACTGATTTTTTTTTGTTGTTTTTGTTTTTGTATTTCATTGTATCATATTTTGTTGGTGACAACATCTGCACCGCTTTGTGATTGGACTTTTAGCATTTTATTTTAGATCAACAAATCCCAAAGAATCAAAAGAAAAAAATACAAGTTTCAGTTCCTGAGCTGATAGATGCTGGATTTACTAAACAGTTCCACTGTAGTCCTAAAAGTTACTCAGTTCATAGGGTTTTTACCTTTGTACTTCTACTCAAGTTGTTTTTTGGAGTCATAAGAGTCTTATTTTTACACAGTGTCAGTATCTGTGCTTTTACTTGGGTATGAATTTAATCTACTCTTCCTATATAATGTGTATGTAATACATACTTGGCTGTATGTGAATGTTTGTTTGAGCGGCCCTGGTCAAACAACATGTTTTGTTGATTTTCTAAGTGAAAATAAGATGCACATTCTCTACAGAGAACACACTTCTGCACACTTTAATGCACAATTTGTGTTAATTTGTTCAATTTAACATGTACAATAAAACAAAAAGTATACAATGTGGCCTGCACAAAAAATGCTCAGTGATTTAATAGAAAGTGTCCAGTAAAATATGCAGAACAACATATTCTATCACTTTTTAAATTACTTTTTTTGCATAATTTGATAGCATATATATTGAGCATGATGTCATATATGCGGGGACTGTGATGTAATGAGAGAGAGAGAGAGAGAGAGAGAGAGAGAGAGAGAGAGAGAGAGAGATGGTGCTGATTTAATGAGGCAGCAGGTAATCTGTCAGAAGTGTGCAGGCATTTCAGCTCACTAATATGCTCTGCTTATATCTCATAACACTGTAGTCTCAGAGTGCTGAGGGGGGCGGAACATTTTAATGGCCCTCTCTGAGAAGATGCATAACTCTCTGACACACACACACACACACACACACACACACACACACACACACACACACACACACACACACACACACACACACACACACAGTCCGTGTCCACACCAGCACTGGCCCGAGCTCCATCTTTTGCAAAGGTGAAATGAGGTCCGGACAAGCAAAAAACAAAGTTTGTGTGCATATGAGTGTGACAGCAGTGCATTTGGGGGGCATGTGAGGCTCTTTGGGTGGTCTGCCAGGGAGGTTGCCTAAGGACAGGCTCCAACTCCAGTATTTTACACTGTCCAAAGGTGCACAAACAGCCCCTCTAGTTCCAACTACCCCTCCTCGCTCTATTTATAACACCACCATTACACTCTGGTTATCCTTTGTGTTCATACCTAATTCTGCCAGTGATGGAGCTGAAAGAAGGGGCAAAGAATAAATCCTTTTAGATTTGCTTTATTGTAATATTAAACATATTTATGACCAGCTTCTGCATTTAGCCCATGTCTGCTTAAAGGGCCCATGTTGTACTTTTTCCTCCCCTTTTTTTTGGTTTATGACATCTGTCTGGTTTATGCACTAGAACAGTCATAATTGAACCTTATCCGAGCCTTTACAATTGGTATATGTAAATGGCTTCTGATTGGTAGTGCAATGATGTCTCTTAGCTGATGTAACATTCATATTTATGGGTCTCCTCCAAGCGTGTTGAGCTGTCCAGTGTCCAGTCATCACTCTTTACCCTCCCAGTTTGGTAGCATTGTGTGATGTTGGAGATATTGGGTAGAGTTGGAAATGACAAAATTGGGTAGAAAATTGTTTAACCGTTAAATTGCTCAACAGAACATACTGTTAGGCTTGTACTAAAACCCTCAAGGACATCAGGGATGAGTTTTGTGCATATGTGTAAGCATATTTGGATATCTGGGTCCTTTGGAAGGCTGCAGTGATTGTTTTGCCACCTTACAGTCAGGATCAGCAGCACGTTTAATCGTTACAGCTCACATTTTCAGCTCCAGTAACTACAGACTACAGTAACAGCGCTGTTAATGGGGGTTAAACAGCTCTAGGCTGAATAGTCTACATTTGTGGTCATATTTAAATGTTCACAAATCGCAACCATGCAGAATTTAAGACAGACTGTTTCTGCAGCGTACTTTCCATGTGTGAGCTGGTCAGTGAACTGTATGTTTGTGTTATTTTTCAGAAGAGCAAGGTGAAGTGCAAGTTTCCATGATATAAGCCCTTTAATCACAGCATGTTATTTGAGTCGCTGGTCTTTGTATGTTTTGGAAAGAGGGGAAACAGAGGCTGTGTATTGTGCACTTCATTGAATTGGAATATCACAGCTGACTGATTCATGCCCCTCCATCCTCACTGTTCAGCTGCCCTCTTTTTTCAAAGGCTGTTGATATGTGACAACAAACTGTCAATCAGACCCCTGCCCCTCAGGGACGGGCTAAAGACAGCCGTCATGTGGCCTGCGGTTCCAAGAAGAATGATCTAAAAACATTCTTCAGTAAACAGTGATGTAATATTGCTCTGACTGGTGGGCCATTTGGTGGTTACATAGAGGCTCATTGAAGCAAAGCACAAATTGAGTTTCATGAAAAAAAGTGTTGTGTTGTAATCGCTGTTTTATTTCTCTGCATTCCGTCTGTTCTTTATGTATTTGTTTGCTGATTAATGACCTTCATGTTTAGCATGCAGGTGATTATTTGGCACAGCACAAGCGGCTTTTAAAACATTATTTTTGATTGGTTTGGTGTGACAGCCTGATGGTAGGTTACTGTGCAATAAGAGAATGAAAGCTAAAGATTTTCAGTGGGTTTTAGGTCTTAGTAGCCTAAACATTTTTATTTTGTGTTGTTCTGCTATCTTTTGTTGATGAGGAGGACAGGTTTCTCTTTTGAGTCTTGGATATTCTTGGGGGTTTCTCCTTCATGCTTCTGGGGAGTTTTCTGTGCTCCTGCCACACTTGGCTTGATCACTAGTGACTCTTACATTCATTTTTGCAAAGCTGCTTTGTGAGCTCTACACAAAAATGGAGACATTAATTGAAACTGGATATTAGGGGTCAGTAATATGAACTGAAACCAAAATCTTCTCTCAAAACTAATGTCTAAGACATTTTGTATTACAATCAGGCAAAGAATTCCTGACCATTTCATGTAATAACTTTCTGCGTGGGAGCTTTTAGAGGCATTAAACTCTTCAGACATCTGGTTCCCATCACCACCACCGTGAACAATTCTGACTCAGTAAGTTTCTCCAGAATGCAGCCTTTCACACCAAACCACTCTGAATGACGTTGTTTACACCTTAACTGCTAAATTATGCAGAAAGTTTGAAAAATCAGTGAAATTCCCCTTTTAAAGAATCATCATTTGAAAGGTTCTTTGAGAAGCCAAAAGTGCTTTTTTCCTACATCACTCAAACGAATCCTTCATCTTTTTGAAATGATGTGTAGCAGTAAACCTCCCCCAGCTTTCTTTTGTTATGTGTTCTGTCTTGTTGAGAAAGGCTGTCATGATGGAAGGATGAAAGGACTCCATTTCACATGGACCTGCAGGGAGCAAACATAAATATGACATTTTCTGCTAATTTTCCTGCACATTTTCTCTCTAATTACTGACTAACATACTGGAAAAACCAAAAATATAAACAATCCCGTAACTTTGCACAGGGTGTATTTTGTGTTTTTATTCCACAATCACAATAAGCAAATATACAGTAAATGTGCATTAAAATAAGCAGAAGTGTGGTCTCTGTAGAGGATGTATAACATTTTCACAGCACAAGTGGTTTAATGTGGGTTCCCTAACTTTTGCATGGGACTGTATAACCAGAGTGATACACACACCAATCCCTTCAGATTCACACACTTCTCTCCTCTGATCTCCTCTGGAGTAGAAAATAGCTGATGATGGTCGATCTAATGCACTGCTGGGTAGGAGAACACTTTTCACAGTGCTGCTCTGCTGAAAATCGTGACTCAGGCTTTGAGTCCTGTGATGTAATAATGTGAATTTAATGACTGTAGAAATGACCTTATAGCTCCGCAAGACAGTAAATGACAGGCCTGTGCAAGAACACAATGTTACGTCAGGCAGAAGAGCACTTGGGCTGTACTGCACCTGCTGGCCATGTAAAACGAATAACTGGCATCCGCTCACAAAGAGGCTTCTACAATAGCAGCTTTCAATTCAAGGATATAACTGTGTAAGATGTAAGCCATAAAACAACAAGAATGAATGTCTTGTGTTTCAGAAGTGGTGATCAGATCTCAAGGCAGATAGCTTCACTTAAGATAAGCCTGTGTTCAGTTGGAAATATCTATCAGACTGTTGGAAAGAAGAAGTTCCATAGCATGAAATAACTTGGCAGTTCCTTGAGATCTACCTGCCTACACCATTGAATTCTATTATGCCGGGCACTAATGTCCAGATGTTCGTAAACACCTTTAGATGGATCAGGAGCTAGATTCGCACAAGTGGGAAAAAACTTTGAAGCTTGAAAAGGATGGCCCTCATTCACCAACCATTCTTAGGAAGAAATTTCTTCTTAAAACCTACTTACGCAGTTTTCACAAAGATTCTGACAGTCAGAGTTTTCTTATCTGGGATTTGTAAGTACAGAATCCACAGAAAGAGCAGAAAGTTGTAAACACTTCTGTGGTTTAAGAAATGTCATGAGAAAAAAGAAAAACTTGGGAAGATATTGGTTAATGAGTCCCAATGTTCTTCAATGCATTTCTCCTGAAAAAACAGAAGGTTCTGATTGTTTTTCAATTATTTATCATGTAGACTTTCAATAATGTTCCATTTTACACATTTACCAGAAATCATACCATATGTCATTTAACCTGTTATACAGTTTAATCACATCAGCGCCTGAGGACAAACAAATGAAGAACAAAATCAAACCAAACATTTAAATAATATTAGCTAACAAGAGCTAGAAGTGATGGTGGAGGAAACAACGAACAGGAAAAAAAATCATTCTCAGTTTATTTTAGCAATTATATTTTGTGAAATGCATTAGAAGTTATAGTTTAATAGATATTCTGTCAGTACATAAGACAATATTGGAGAACATTTTATTTCCAAGAATACCACCGGCTCTTAAAGTTGTTCTTAAGAGAAAAGCTAAGAAAATAATTTTATAGATTCTCAAGAAGTTTTTTGAATGTTTGAACGTTTATCTAAATCTTTTTCTTTAGTACATAATTAGGAAGAGACATATTTAAGAAAATGTTCTTACGACTGTTTTGTGAATCTGGCTCCTGGTTTGTTTTAGTTGAGCTTGAGAGGACACCCAATAATTCAACCGTTAAATGAATTATTAGACTTTTTATTATTAACAATTATAATTTTCTGATGATGCACTGAAGGGAAAAAAACCTGTGGTTGTCTTTTGAGCTGGAAACTGGAAAAGTCCACTTATCTAAACTTACAAGGTTCCTGCCCTACTTCACCATTTCTCCCTTAAATCTTCTCTCTGAATTAGGAAGAAATAACATTTGACTAAGGATTTATTTTTGTCTTGAAAGACCAAATCATTTGAGAATCATGTGACCCCAGAGAGCCAGGAGGTAGAAGGAATTAGAGGCCGGTCGTGCCTTCTCGGACTGCAGTGTAAACTCAACTGTCGGAATTTTAAGCCAGCGCAGCCAGACTTCACCTTACTCTGGAGACTTTCAGCTTTGAGCCTTGCTTGCATCTGCCAGCTACAAAAATACAGTTACTGTATGTGGACAAGAAATATAAGCGTGCGAGGAGTCGAGTGAGACGGGTCGATCTTGTTGTTTGAGCTGTTGTTGTGCTGGATTTTGGAGTTGATGGGTGTAGGAGAGAAGCTCTGCAAGCATGAAGTGGGGCTGAATGAAGACATCATGCTGCAACAGGTAGACTGCTTTGTTCGTTTGTGGGTTTTAGCCTGTTCTGTTTGGTGTTTGGTGCTTTGATTTACTCCATATATCTGTGTTCCAGCTTGTGTGTATTTGGTTTGTTAGGCCATGAAGGCAACATGTGGTCCTAGATCCGTTTTCTTGGAAGTAGTTTTACATTGGAGTTAGTTTTATGTGTACGTTTTTCCTCAGAGTATGTTTTTAATCCATTTGTAGTAATGATTGGTACGAGGCTGAGAACATTGTGACTACATTTTATTGAATGTAAAGGGAGTGTTTCTTCATTTAAAGTATCATTGGAATGTGGTTTTGAATGGGAATGTGGCCTTAAGGCACTGCATGAAGAGCTCAGCAGGTTTCTTTATTTGCACTAAATGACACCTGGCTCTCTGCTAGTAAAATGTTTATATACAAAGATTTTGTTGGTTGACCATTTGACAAAATTGTACAAAAAGTTTTGTCATTCAGTGCCAAATGTCAGTACCTAAGCATGCTTGTGCCAAAATCTAGACTGCTTGGCTTTGGCTTTGTTGTCTGTAGTTTGTTGTATTGAGGGAATATACCCCCTTCCAACAACTTGCACTGTTTTGGGACTCAAGCCACTCCAACTTTTGTAAATTAAAAGTATAATTCAGAAATTGGTATTCGTATAGTTACCCAAAAAAACTTATTATAAACCATGACCTGAATCATGATTAGCCCATCTGAGGTTTCAACACGTTAGAACCGAAAACATTGTGTGTGTGTGTGCGCGTGCGGGCGCGCGCGTGTGTGTGTGTGTGTGTGTGTGTGTGTGTGTGTGTGTGTGTGTGTGTGTGTGTGTGTGTGTGTGAAATTTCTGTTGGAACAAAAACTAGTTCATCTAAAATGGTAAGTTTAAAGGAGAAGTAAAAAAAAAAAAACACTTGAACTTACTGTAAGTCAAAGGAACCAAAGCAGAGTCCAAAGTAGTTTTGGGACAATTATTTTGGTGAATTTATCTTGAAATGTACATAGAACGTATAAGACTGCAGGTATTTTCAAATCATGTCAAAAACTAAAGAGGCTTTGTTCTGACAGCAGCTAGCTAAATAAATAAATAAATAAATAGCTATAATAAATATAAATAAATAAATGTTTCAACATGGTTTGCAAAAATGATTGCTTAAATTACGGAGAAAAAAACTGTTGCTAAAACTAAATAAGATGATGTCATGATGAGCTGATATCCAGTCAGCTGTTTGTTATTGTGCAGTTAGTGCAGTTACTGTGTACTGTCTGTTGACAGTCTCTGTAATTGGTCTTTTATGATGCAGCTGTTCTAGAAGTTCTGACACCCACTCAGAAATGCAACATCGTTTGTCACTATAATAACGTATCATATTTTGCGGCCCGTTGCAAACGCTCATACACAGCAGTCCGCTTTTTGTCCAGTTCAGCAGGTTCTCACTCCTGTATACCACTTATTGGTGCTCTGTAATGTCCTCAGTCCACCATGTTTGCTAGAAATGTGAATCAAATCAGTGTGACACTAAACACTGCACGCCATGTCTCCCAAACCCACGCAACTTCATTCTTCATTCACAGGCTTTCTGGCTTAGTGCTCTGCTAATGCAGCCTGAGAGAGGCGAAGCAAGCTGGGCTCTGAATATTGCCTGATTTGATGACCGTGAAATTGAATTGGGCTTGTTAAACACAAACATATGACCATTTATTCCCCTGTAATGGAGGACAGGCAGATGAGACTGTAGAAGGATTTTCATTTTTAGCTGGGTAGGGGACTTGGGGATATAAGAGGAATGTAAACGCTTTCAGTGATGTTTTGGTGGGAATGATTAAAGGTAAAGTTTAAAGGGATATTTCCAACAAAACGATACTGTGGATAACAAAACAGGAAAGCTTACCAATTAGCATAATCTAATTTGATGTTGGATGTTATCTGTTATTAGGGAAGTTTAGCATTTGACCCCGTGACACTCATCTTTGGCTGGATATCAACAAAAACGTTTGTTAAACGTGCAAACAAGTTCAGTTTCTTTTTTTTGTAAGCAAGTCAGCTGTGTGCTGTAAGGCAATGCATTTTCTGGTATAGCTACGTTGGTTGCTGTAGTAATGATATAGATGTGAGCACGCTGCTTAGTGTCATGCTCATCTTGGCGTGTGGTATTTGCCCTCAGAAACTTGTAACTTGATCAGAACATCCAAAGTGGTTTGTTAAAAAGTGAAACAAAATTCTCTGTGAGCTGCTTGTAAGAACATTGCCACAGTAATGTTTTTTTTTGCAGGTCTCGGCACATTTAGTTCTGTATCACCTCTCAGAGCACCTGTATTCTGTTTTGAGGAACACCTGCCTGCTTTTGGTGCCGTGACAACACCTGGACCTACACAGGGATTCCTCATAGAGCTGGTCTAAGCTAACTCAGACTTGGTTATGAAGTTGCGGTTATTAAAGTTAGAGCTTGGCATATTTGTCTGAACCTGATGGGACCTGATTGTCTATATCTGGGTTAGATATTATTTTTCAAACATTTGTAGGGTTCAGGTTCTGTCTCAGATCTTTAAAGGAATCTGGTCTGCATTTACTTACATTTGGGCTGTGATTAATGAATCATTTATTTCATTAAATAAAATAATATAAAGTTAATTTTGAGTAGCTGATAATTAGATCATTTTGTTGTTGTGATGACTGCTGTTATTGTCACCATGGTAACTTCAGAAATGTGGAGTTGGGCTATAGTCAGTATGAGGACTGGTTAAAGCTCTCATCAGAGTGTTGCGGTGTCTGTACGGGACACTTGGCAATCAAAATTGTAATAGAAATTGTTAAGGATCCATGATGGTATTGGAATTTGATTATGTATTTATTGTAGTCTGGAATAGCAGGATGTTTAGGTGGCGATGGGTTACAATACTAGAACATCTGCATTTTATTCACAAATGTATTGCTCTGTGATGCTGATCCAGGTGTATTCATTTCTTCTTAATTTCTATCATGTATATAATGGTGTGCAAAAGTTTGGGCGCCCAAAATTAAAGGTTTTGTTGATTGTCTAAGTTTAATAAGTTACACATTTCATCTACAAAAGACACACCTTTTGCACATTGCTATTTGCTGAATTTTACATACTGGGAAAAATGGGCTGTGAAAATTATGACACAATATATATTTTATGTTTTATTTTTCCCAGCAAATGTGCAGAAAAATGATATATTTAACTCACTGTAGAGGGTGTGTTGATGTGTTTTCACTTAGAAAATCAACAAACGTGTCATTTGACCATGTTTAAACTTTAGCAGTTGACTGTAAATGCTAATATTTTGACATCAACTTTGACAAATTTGTACAAGAAAATACTGGATATCGGTCCAAAATTCCCATATCGAGGCATCCCTGCAAATTGTTAAAAAGGTTCAGCTTCAGTGTCTCTACCTCTGAGATATAAATTTCATCTCTCATTGACAAGGCAGGCATCTTCATAAGTTTCTGTTTGAATTTTAAAGTTTTGGGTGAAGTAAGCCTGTGTTAAACTGATGTTTTAACTCCACAGTTTCCAGACCTTCCTTTGAACCTTTAAATGTGCACTTGATGACTATGCAAACAGAACACGACCTAATTATTTTAAATTAAGAACCCTGAGTGACTTCTTTACCCTCCTACACTCAACAGAATCCACATGTAGCCTTCCCTGACTGTGCTTTTTCTGGCGCAACCTTGACATTGTCCTAATTATTTGTTTTATTTTTAGAAAGCACAATGATCTGTATTTCCCCTTCTCACTCTGCCGCCGCACCTCAGTGGGCTTTATCTTGACAGCTCTATTTCAGGAGCAGACGTGACAGAACTAATCGTTCCTTCTGTGCCTCGTAGTTGAAAAACTGAAGGGTTCAATAGCGGGTAGTTGAGCACGGTGGCCTCGGTGGGGCTAAATTTAGCAGGTGTTTGGATGTGTGATGGCGGGTTGCATTGTGTAATAGTAAGGAAATACACCTGACTGCTGCAGATAAGATAATGCTATTGAGCAGTTAGCTTCTGCTTAGCTCTCAGTTCAGCCCCCTTCAGCCCGCACAGTATAGGGCTGTGTGTGTGTGTGTGTGTGTGTGTGTGTGTGTGTGTGTGTGTGTGTGTGTGTGTGTGTGTGTGTGTGTGTGAGTGTGTGTGTGTGTGTGTGTGTGTTTAAACCTGGAAGCTGAATAAACAAGGGTACTAATGAATGTACAGATGTCCAATGTGGATGCAAGCACACACACAGTGGATTTTTACAAGGCCGTTTTCTTTATAGGCCCTCAAGCTCTAAAGGCCTGTATGTGGGCCTACACTTTATTTCCTCACTCTAACACCTTCATAACTTAACAGAAATCATTTATAGTAGTGAACCTCAGTACTTCCTTTAACCTGATAACAAATCTCCACTTTTTATCATTTAACTTCCAGCAGTTAGCTGACTGGCTGACTCATCTTAGCTAAATAACATTGTTGTTTTGTACTATTTCCTTTTTGAATTTGTTATTTTAGTATAACAATCAAGACAGCTTGTTGCTTATAAGTTATAGGTGAGCTAACTGGTTAGTGTAAAGCTGCACTATGTAAGATTTTTATTGAAAGTTGAAAGAAGTAGCATCACTAAAAATCACACTGAAATATGGTGCACATGGGCTGCTGTGAGTTACCCTTGTAGAACCTGAAATAATAATGATAATAATAATAATAATAATAATGATGATGATGATGATGATGGCAACAATGATTATAAATAACAATAACAACAACAACAATAATGATAACAACGACGACGATAACAACAACAACGATGACGATGATAACAACGATGAAGATGATAATAACAACGATGATGATAACAGCAACCAAAACGATGATAACAACAACAATAATGATGATAACAACAACAGCAACAATAACGAAGATGACAACAAGAACAACGATGACAACAACAATAATGACAACAACAATAATGATCATAACAACAACAGCAACAATGATAACAAGAACAATGATGATGATAACAAAAACAACGATGATAACAACCACAATGACAACAAGAAGAACGATGATGATAACAACAACTACAACGATGATAACAATAATAAAAATAATAATAATGATAACAACTAATAATAATATAATAGTAGTAGTAGTAGTAGTAGTAGTAGTAGTAGTAGTTTTTTGAATCACATCATGTATCTTTTCATATTAACGTCACACGCATACAATCAAAAAGAAATCTAATTTGATTGTTGTGATGAAGACATGATGGCAAGAGACTGAAAAGTGGCCAGCTTAGTGTTGGTTTTGTTTGTTTTGTGTGAGAATAAAGATATGGCTGCTGCAGCTCGGAATCCTGCCTCCAGTGTCCTCCTTGAGTTCAGGGTAGCACATGCCGTGCTATAATAGTCTCTCAATGAGCTTGCAGTCATCAGATTCAACTGGTCAGGGAAGGATTCCGAAGCAAAGCCGATGTTGCAAGATGTTCTTCTATATGTTGCATGCACGTACTAGAGAGGTCTCCAAATGCCCAAAACAAGTGTCACTAGAAGTAGCCAAGAAACCAAGGAAACTTGAGTCATTACTTCAAGTCATACTTGAAGTAACTGAGTGTTTAGCCTGTAAGTAGCTGACTAAATTATAATTAACTTCTAGACTTATTTACTCTTCTTTGAATCACTTTCTTTTTGTATTCACGTTGTCATGTTAGTAACAGTTCTCTTATTTAAAGAGGGATTGCTGTTTTCACACTGATTACCAAAAGAAAGCATAGGAGCTCATTCTTTGTTATACACCTTCTCCATCATGCATATCAGATGTTTTCCACTGATCTAGGATCATCTTTCACAGATTCATTACTAATCTCATCATATCATGAACAGATACTTGTTTATTGATCCTCTCGTGTATACGTTGTGTATAGCTACCGTAATTAACTGAGGGTCTGGAATGCTTTAAAGACGATTAGCCCAGGGGGATGGAGGTCAGCTGACTCTGGTTTGGGGGAGGTGGTGGTGAGGGACTGTAGTCATGTGACCTCAACTCCACCTGATCACATGGTGCTCCTTCACATCCCTCTGACAGTTCTCAGAGCAGAGCCGCAATGAATAAACCTAAAAATAGGCTCAGTGTGTGTTTAGTTATATATCATTAGCTTTTCTTCAGTTTTATTTTATCTAACACCAAAGTTTACCCTTTTGTGGGTACAGTTTTTACACTAGTGATGACATAAAAGTTAAAGGGGAATTCCACTGATTTTACAAAATTTGATAATTCCTTGGTTGAGACCAGAGTTCTTTCAGAGTGGTCTGATATGAAACGGTGCATTGTAGAAAAACCCATTAGCTCAGATTTCTTTAGTGGTGGTGACGTGAACCAGAGGTTGCAATGTCTACAACACAAAAATAGCCATTTAATTTATTAGCCAAGATGACGGTGGCCCTAGATGTGTCTTTGAGTTTTTATGTGTAATGTTGAGAATGGTAAAAGAGTGGTAAATATGAAAAAATAAGCTTTCATTAGGGAATATTTTGCTTTATAACATCTGCATGCACCACTTTACCGTGAACCAAAAAAAAAATGTATGCCAAAATCTTATCTAAAACAACATCTCAGACATTAGCCAGCACAGTCATAACCCCATTTCATGTAATAGAGATTTTAGAAGCATTAAACTCTGGTTCCTGTGGACTGCTTCCTATCACCACCACTATGAGCATTTCAGACTCTGTGTGTTTCTCTAGAACAGAGCATTTCACATCAAATAACTCTAAATGACTTTTTTTACATCTTTGATTGAATTAAAAATGGTTGAATTATGTTTTGTAACATCTGTAGAATTTCCCTATACAGAGCGATAAAGTGAGCACTTCAATAAAGTGAGATGTTAAAAAGCACTGTTACAGTTTCTGTTTCCGAAGCCATCTGTGTAGAATTCACTTAGCGTGAGTCAGTGTTTGCTGGAAAATTCTGTGAGTGGTGTTTGGAGAGTAGGGGGAAATGGGCAGCACAGTGATAAGACTGCCGATCAGAGAATGCATCATCAGCCTGATTGTTCTCCTGTCTTTGAGCTGAGCTCTGTGTCAGACAGAGAGACAGACAGAGAGACAGACAGAGAGACAGACAGAGAGACAGACAGAGAGACAGACAGAGAGACAGACAGAGAGACAACCAGTGCTTGTCTGAGGAAGTCACAAAGTAAGCATGTGACCCAAAGGCACAAAATGCACATAGAGTGATGCGACAGTGGTGCTTAAACTGGTCCTCAGGGCTCAGACTTGTTCACATTTTTAGTGTCAGCCAAAGGCACTGAGACTTGAACGATGTGTTCTGATGAAGAGAGTGGAGACTCTGTGTCTGTGTAGGGTAACTCTGTTTTTAAAGTGAATTGCTCTTTCCTTTATACTGCTTGCAGGTCTTCATTAAGGTCACACAGGCTTGTTAAAGTGGTTCAGGATGCAGTACGACTTACTTTGAACTACAAAAGTTAACAAAATTTCATCATGTAGCTGACCGCTGCAACCTTAACGATTTTCTCTTTTCTTTCTGTCATACTGATTGTTTTGTAAAGTTGCTTTGTGACAACACCTGTTGTAAAAAGCGCTATGTAAATAAACTTTGCTTGCTTGCTGTGAGCAGCCCTCATAGACATCCGGGTCTACATTCTCACATTCTCATGTCATGCAGACATATGAATGCTAGATTACATTCCCAGTTTCTGTTATTTTTATTTTTAAACATGTGTCTTCAGTTAGAAAATTCAAGATTTAATAGTTTACATTCGTAATTTTTTAATTTTTTTTTAATCAGTGGTGTTGATATCCATGCATGGTGTGCATGCAGCAGTTAGCTAAACTTTGAAGTTCTGATCACTTTCACTGCATCCTAAACCACATCAGCATGTCTCTACAACCTTAATGAAGTCCTGGTTGTGGTTTTAGCGGCTAGAGAAGTTTTTGAGATGTATTTAGAGAAAAGATTTGGGTGACTATTGAATGAGTATTAGTCATAGCAAAGCAATGCAAAATTGTTTGAAATTGGCCGACTGACTACACCTGGTGAAAACTGTGGGGACCCGTACATAGAGACTGCCTAGATTCACAGAAGTTCCTTGGATTGATGCCACAGTGGTGCTTAAACCACTCCCCGGGGCCAAGGCTTGCTCACATTTTTGCTTAATCTCAAGTCCCAGCACTTGGAGCACAAATATCTGGATTGTCTGAGGGAAGGCCTTGAGGAACCGTGTAAGAACCACTTCCATAGAAGAGCCACGTTTGGTTCCCTAAAAACGTTACAGTTAATGGTTCTTTTGAAAAAGAGAAGTGTGAGAGTGAATAACCTTTTTAAAGACTCTCTACATAATGTAAATATTCTGTACCATTTTTTTCCTAGAACCCTGCATCCAACATAGGAACCATTTAGGAACCTTTAGCTTTATCTTTAGGAGAACAGTTTGATGCTTGCTCTGCTGTAATGCACCTTGTCCTGTTTTTGAAGGACTTGATGTTTAGGATGCTTTTTTTTCTAATGATGGTTTTCATTAATGATAGTTTTCATTGAGTGGGTGGTTCAGATAATGCAGCACTAAATTAGAGAAGCTCCAGTACACACAATTATCCTTCGCCCTTGCTGCCGGTTGTTTAAAGGCCACATCTAGCTGGTCCAGAAGGTCTCAAACGAAGAGTGAAATGCTCGGTCGCTCTCCCACGCTAGTTAAATTAGTCACCCATGAGATCAAAGTGATGGAAGAAACCATGTCATTAATATGGACATCAATCAGCTACAAGATAAGTATGTGCCAAATGTGCTGCTGCACAAATGCTGCACATATACAAATAACCTATAGTCCTCCAGACCCTGATGCTCTTCTGCCTTAATGATCGATTGAGGGAGGGGGGGGGGGTACATCTGCTGCACCTGGGTTCTCATAGCCTAAAAGAAAGAAAGAGAAGACTGGCTATACGATGATGCTTTCAGTAGATACTGCTAAGGGTGGCTGATATGGCAAAAATCACAGAATTGTTCATGATATTTATTCATAAATTTCTCAAATATTCCATTTGTTTTATGTTTTAACTATTGAATATATCTAAGTCTATCTCAGTTCACTAAGGGTGGTCTCAAAATGCTGCAATGCAGTGAGGTGCTAAGGAGTTTCTCAAGCCATGTTATTCTCAGGGGTTCTTGTGACATCAGCCATTGTAAAGGTGCTGTTTAGGGTTCTAAAATAGAACAGCTGTCCCATGTTCTGATCTAAGAATGCATAGCGTTCGTTACTGATGCAGTTTATTCCACAATCCAAAGCACCTGATGAGCTCACAAGTGTTGCCCATTTCTTTGCTTCTCTCTCTCCTCCTTCTCTCGTGTCTTGGATTGCTGGTACTTATCCAGCACTGTTTGCGGGTGTAAAACCCACTGTTGCCAAATCCTACTCGATCAATCAAAGTGCTGACATGGCATGTGAAGGCTTAACAATAAAGTCGTCTGCCAATATGCTTGTAAGAATGTTGCTATTGGTTGCTGATGGCTATGAGGCTCGCTGAAACAGAAGGAACAGAGGAAGAGTTAAAACAGCTAAAGGAAGCAAGGACATTGTAGCTGCTGCCAGGCTGCTTTTGTGCCTCTTGTTTTCTCAAAAGTGGCTGGAACAGCTACCCAGAAACCCAGGAGAAAAGGCAAAGGTACATATGATTTATTAAGATAGTGTGTAAGGTTACTAGAGAACACCTTGCTTTGTCCACTGATCCACTTTGGCTTTTGAGAACATTAATAACCATGAGGATAGTAATAAGACTTGCTGCTTAGGCCTCTCAGTGGAGATCTTTGAGAGATGACTATTAGAAGGTTATTTATGGTCAGACAGTGCTGGTGGTGATGATATATGTCCTTGGGATTTTTCTGCTAAAATGGCCTTTTTCCACTTCATCACGATGTACATTAAAAACACTTCATTTTTAACAAGTAAGCACTTCTGATTTGACAGTGATAAATGCTGTAGTATCTTAGAATCAGCAGGGTGTCACCGCTTATGCTGGAGTTGGCGGACAATTCAAAGTGGTGGCTGTTTGTTCCGCTGTAATAAATAAATGAGAATATTGAAGGTGTAAAAGCAAGTGCCAGGTTTAGCTGGAACTGGTTCATCTGACACCTTTCAAGGTCTATCAGCACAACAGCAGAAGCCAGCAGTGTAACCTCTCTGCCACTCGAGGTACTCTCGGAAACTAGTCCAAGGTCAGCAGCGTTTCGACTGTCCCTTCTTTGTAAACTGACCTGAGATCATCATTAACAGACCCATAAGGACAGTAACCCCTAAGCCTCCTCGGTCATTAAATAGACCACAGATCAGGGCCAAAAATATAGGACATTTCCTAGTTGGAGTGCTGTTCAGGAATAGTTCCTGCCCTGTACCTCTTGAGGATGGGTGTAAGCTTGTTCATCCTCTACTGATACCTCTATACTTACATACTTAGTATGTATTTTATTTATTTATTTTTAGCTAATCTGTTTCTGCCAGTTTAGTACTAATTTTTTCTATTACAAAACACTGTGCTGGTGAAAACTGACCGTCCCAAATAGAAAAAATACACATTTGCTTTTGTTTATATTTGTGTTCATTTCTCAGTTGAAATATTTGTGCTGCCATGACGCCATAAACTGTTTTCAAAACTGTGTTATTCCAGCCTGACACACTCAGATGCCCATTTGCTCTTTTTTAGTTACTGGTCTTTAACATGCCACTATAATGCTTTTGCAGTGCAAAAACCCCAAAAAACAACGTCAACATTACATCTAATGTGGCAGATGCAGTTTCATGACAAATGGTGCCTATTGGAATAAGTGTTTATAAATGGTTTATTTATAAATGGTTTATTTTCTTGTTGTCATGAAGGCTTATTTAGGTGTCAACACTACCCTGCAGTAAAGTATTGCTGAAGTTTTTTTTTTTTTTTTTTTTTTTTTTTTTTTTTTACAGTCAATTTAGCTTGCAGTATCCTTTAGCAAACATTGGTACCACAAATCATTAATTTTTATAGGTGATATTGCAATGTCTTTACAGCCACCTTTGCCAATAACTGATGGTCCATTTTGAAAAGCTTATTTTCAGTAAGGCACTAACAAGGTTAATGTAATCTTTTTCATTGACAGCACTTTGCTGGCTTGAAACACAGTCCTAATATGATGCACTTCAGATAAATCATTTGGAGGAGCATACATTTCATAGATACCGTACTAATAAGGTCCTTATAGGCTCGCATATGTGCCCTGCACCTTTCTAGGAATCTGAGTATGTATGTATGTATGTATGTATGTATGTATGTATGTATGTATGTATGTATGTATGTAAAGATCTTTGTTCCAGACACGTTTAATATTGTCCCGTAGCCTGTTTTTAATGACCCACAGGCATTTGGATGCTATTAGTCTCGAATCTTCACCCAGCTGTCAGGTTCTGGATCACTTCCTGTACATTATTCTGTACTCCCTGGTGTAGTGAGCACATCATCCAAACTGACCACAGATCAGATCATCGGATAACTACGTAAGCAGGTAGCCTGCATGCTCATTTGTCCAGGTAAAGCAGAGCGCAGTGCAGCTGGAGCCTGCTCCATTGACCCACTTTAGCAGAGCTCTCAGGAGACCCTGAAGGAGCTCTGGGAAGGGATGGCGACATACTCCTCCTTTTCAGACACTGGATGGTTTGTATTTTTTACGAACTGCGACAGGTATATGGGCAGCACTTTTGAGCAGTGCATGTCCTGGCCGTGTCCTTATACGTCAGATCTTCAGGGGTATGACTTCTTGTTTTCCTTGCTTAAAAAGTGCCTTTTGACAAAGTGTGATTGTGACAACAAGGATGGCTTTTAGGTTTTTTTCAGCCAGTGTGATTTGTGAAGTTCCTGCCTGAAATCAAGCTTAGAATAATTGATTCGCCATTTTTCTTGTAATTTCTTTCTTTCTCTTACAGTCCACAAAGCTGTTGTCTGACCTCGGTACTGCGCATTTTAGGGTTTATGTAAATGTTTTCTGCTCTGATTGGTTGTTCTATATTGTGCCTGGTTAAAATAGTTACAGACTGTTTGCAATAATGCCCTACTTCACTTCACATTTCAGTGTGAAAGGGGTGGAACTAAACAACTGTAGCCTGAATGTACAGTCATATGGAAATGTGTTCATGGTTATGACATCACAGTCATGATGAATTCAGAACGTGCTGTTTTTGCAACTTAGTTTCCATGTGTGGACTGTGTGGACAGGTGTTTGCAAACATGAAAATCCATGTTTCTTGATATCTTGAGTTTTTTAAAGTGGAATTCCATCAATATTTTCAAAAATAGTGAAAAATCCAAGAAAATAACATTTCTTTGTAGATTATTTTATTACATTTATTTTTATTGTTATCTTTATTTAAGCAGAAAGCAATCTTACTGAAATTAAAAATCTCTTTTATAGCTCTGACCAAAACACACACAATGCTGTTTCCACACAAACAAATAATATATTTCAAACATAAAACAGGAAGCTCCAAAATAATAACCCACAATAAATCATTTAAAACACTGACCATTTTACCCAAATCCACGGTTCGAAGAATGTTAGAACAGTTAAATGGCACAAGTTCCTTAGGTTTTCGCTCTTTCTATAACAAATTCCTATTAGACGGTGCAGCATAACTAAAAGCTTGTTTTCCTTTGGTACCTAATTTAGTGTGGGGATTTTGAATGTACCTCTCTGCTATGAATAAGTTTATAAAAAGTTTTAGGCCAAAATCTTCTCTCAAAATGCTTGTAAAACAAAAGATCAAGCACATTTCATGTAAAACATTCTTTGTGTTAGCTTTTAGAGCACATTGCACATCTGGTTCCCATCACCACTGTGAACAATTATGACTCTGTTTCTCTGGAACATCTCTGAATCATGTCCCATGAGACCACTCTCAGCAACTTTGTTTACATCTTAACCATTTAATTTGGAATAAATCCTGAACACTCCCTTTTATCTGTGTGTAGTGATTTCTGCCAGTCTGTGATCCAGCAAAGAGCTGACATACTGATTGACGCTCTGTCAGTCGTGAAAAAGATCTGCAGATAAAACGTATGTTGGAGCTTTGTGCATTGTGGGTTGACATTGATTTTATGGGCGCTGACGTAGAAGTGATGTGAAGCCCCAGGGGAAATGGCTTTGCTGCAGCTAGCCCGAAATAAACATTAACACTATATTTCTCTCTGCGAGACAGATGGCTTAGAGATGGCTGCTAGATTGGATACACACAGAAAAGTAAATGCTCTTTTTGATGGCTTTATTGTGGATTGGGGGAGGGGGTGTTGGCAAAAGATAAGCTGGCCATTCGCTTTCACTGTACTTTGTTGATCGAAGGATGGGAAAAGTGGCACAGTTGGATCAACTGTTGTGTAACATTCAAATCACATTAGAGCAAAGCCTGCCACTGTCATCAGAAGAGAGAGACCAAAACATAGGCAACGCAGAATGCAGACTACAAGGCTGGATTTAAATGGATTCCTTTAGCCCATGAGAATTAGTGAACGTTGGTGTGTAAAGTGAAGTTCAGGTTTGGAGATGAGATGTTTAATCAACAACAAACTGTTTTAGACATTACATTAAGTGTAATAATCATGCAGTCTTAAAAATAAGAGTGTGTTCAGTTCCCTACAGGAGTGGTTCTCAGGGCCCCCCAGAGTTGCCATGTTTTTGCACCAGTTCAACTAATTTTCCCCAATTTTCATATTGGAGAAAAAAAATTCCTGTGCAAATGTTGTGGCACATTTTATATTTATTGTTCCAGTTTGTTAAACCCAGCAAGTAAATGTAAACTATGTGCTAAAATGATCAGGAACTGCCATATTTAAGTGTGTTCCCTTTAAAAGTTCTTACTTTCACAGAAAGGTCACATGTGTTTCACAGGGGAAGTAGTGCAAAAACATGTGTTTTAAAGAAGTCACATGTAACAGTAAAAAAAAAAAAAAAGGACAATTTTTCACATTTAATCACATTTTTAACATGTGACGTGTGCAAAAAAAACAATTCTCACATGACATTCTTATAACAACTTATTTTCACTCAGAAGATTTACAGAACATGCCGTTTGACCAGGAGTGTTTACACTTTTGCTTACACCTGTAGGGAAAAACAAGAGGAAAAACAACGTCTTGGAGAACCCCACAGACTAAACTGCCCTAAATAACCATTTGTGCAAATGAAATGCTTTAAGTATTAAGAGCACACAATGTAAAGCTTCATTACCAATTTAAGTTTGTTTTCCGGGAAGCAATGCAACCAAGCCAAAAAGCAGGGAATATTTTAAGAGTGTTTGTACCCTTTGTTTAGATGAAAAATAACAAAACTGTACAGCACACAAAGGCTATCACTGGTGTGGTATATTTTACTACGTTTATAATTGTACATTTTTGGTTGCAGGTTTTTTATGCTACATTTTCTACACATAGTCCTATCTTGACTTCAGGCATTTCACATTAGTTTTTTATTTTTAAAAGATATAAAAAAATATATCTCTTTCTCTTGGGAAAGTGAAAATATAGTATTAAAACCAATATATGGTATAAAAATGGACCTTAGGGACCATGTTTGTTGTATTTTTTTAGAGTATATTTGCATAGTTTTTACCTTGAAGGACTGAAATTTAGCTGGATGGCTATATATATATATATATATATATATATATATATATATATATATATATATATGTGTGTATATGTATATGTGTGTGTGTGTGTGTGTGTGTGTGTGTGTGTGTGTGTGTGTATAAAATATAGTGCAAAATTTTAGGCAATTTCTAAGCAAATTGTTTTAACAATTTACCTCAGCAGTGAGTTTATCACAATATACATTAGAATAAAGTCATATTCATATTTAAAATAAACAGAAAAACAATAATGTGTGTGTGTGTGTGTGTGTGTGTGTGTGTGTGTAGACTTCAGGCTGATTCACCATAATACATTGATGCTTGAAGTGCATTCATTCATTTCTTTGTTCTTTACAAAGAAATTGGCAGATGGTAGTGTATAATTATGCTACAACATTTTGGTACAGGTGTAGTGTAAGTGCATTTACTTGTCGTAAAAGTGCAACATATGTTGGACAAAATAAATATTGAATTGTCTGCCAAACTGCCAGTTGTGTTTGAAGCAAAAAGATTTGTGATTTGTGCAACTCTTATCTACGCATTCATACAACTAATGAAGTAATGAAGGAACAAGCTTCTCACAGCAAGGTGAAGTATGTAGTCTTGGATTCATGCATAAGGCTGTATGTGTCCTTTTAGCCTGCTTTGGGAAACAATAACACAGTGAACTAGATTGAGACGCTGGTGATATTGGGAATCAAAAAGTATTGGAACAGTGAGGGAGGCTTTATAAGCACTACTAAACACAGCTACTCCTCTGAGAGCAGAGCAGTGCAGCAACTGAGTTCATAATCCTTTTGACGACACCATCTGTAAACCTGTTCAATGCAAGCTTCATGTTTTACGTGTTATGTAACACTAACGCTGAACGTGCCTGAATAAATTAACTATTTAGCAGTGAAATCTGAGCCTTGGATATGAAACTCATTATTTATTGAACATTCTTGCGTTAGTAGGTTTGTATTCTTGGGATCAGGACACCTGAGAAGATTGCATAGAGTTCTGAATTTTATGTTGTGGACGATTGAAACTGTTGACTCAGGGATCTGTAGTCTTCCAAGGCAGGTGGGCAGTTATGCAATAAGTATGTATATGTCACATGCAGGATTAACCAGAGCTATTTGACTGATTAAAGTCAAGTTGAACTCAAAAAGCACCCGCGCATGGCCTGCTTGAGCCATGCAAATCCAGACATGATTTGAATAGAATTTAATTTCCAGCCACAGGGTGCCCAGTTCTTACCCACAGCTAGGAATTGTAGAAGTCTTATCATGAATAAACAGGAATGATTTACAACCCTTATCTTGACTACATGGACATTAAAATGTATGATTTTTTTAGTGGAGCGCTTAAAATGCTATCCTATTGTGATTATGTCTCAGATAACTGTGTCCTAGTATGAAGCATAGAAGGTGATGTTTGTTTTATTTGATGTTGGAATGATGGCCAAATACTTTTGAAGTGAAAATAAGCTAACACATTTCTATAAGGAAAAACTTATATACGGCATTTCTCTGCAAATCCTGGCTGAACAGTTTACATACATTTTAGCTGAAATGAAAAAATGGCTTACATAGGGTTCTATATCAGCCCCTTAGTTCCTTAAGCTCTCAGTCACGTCTCTTTCTGCATTAAGTTTGGATACAGACTCGGGGGCAGGGGAATATATTAGCCTATCAATGATGTGATGCACTGTATGTGCAATATTGATTAGCTTTGAGATGCAGGATGGATGTATTTCTGGTCATTGAGTGCAGCATGTGGAAGGCAGTCAATTCACAGGCATAAATGACTGTGTTTTATATATAGCCTGCTGCTGGTCAGCTGCTTCACATTTCTCCAAAGGCAACAGCAGCCCAAAAACAGTGAGTGCAACAGAGAGAGCACGTACTGCGTTAAAGAATGTACCATCAGGAGTTCTGCCTTGTATTTAACAATGGAATGAGATTGGTGTTGACAAATGCACAATGTAAGTTGATATTGCACCAATTTTCCAAAATTTCCGCATAATTCAGTCACTAATTTAAACAAAGTCATTCAGTGTGGCTTGATGTGAAGTACTTCATTGTAGAGAAACTTACCCATTTGGAATTCTTTACAGCGGCTGTGATAGGAAATCTTCTCTGAGACCTATCAGGTAGTTACTTGTAATACATTTCTGTGACAGAACCTTTTGTCTTGTGTTCCGTCTTGTTTAAAAAGGAGCTGAAGGAGCGATAAAAAAGACTCCACTTCACTTGGAATCTACTTCAGTCTATTTGCTGAAAAAAAAAAATCCATTTCCTTTAAGTAAGATTTTGTCTTACAATACCCTGCATGTAGCTCATGCTGAGCTTTTCTCTTTTAAAGATGTTTTATGTAAAAACGTTATCTCAAAACTATCATAAACAAGTGTCTCATGCACTCAAGCAGTGTATCTGTAGCGTTAAACTTTGAGTTGATACCACATTAGAATGTTGTTGTTTTGTGGAATCAAATGAAATTTCTGTTTTTGTCATTTTTTTGAAAGTGAAACAAACAGTAAAAATGTATTGTGCAGATATGAACCTGTGAATTCAAAATCTAAAGTCTTTTTCTGGAGTGTCATGACGGCCCTAATTATGACTACAACTACATGCATCATTGCATCCTGTCATTATAAGCAAATGGCAGTATGGGGTCACGGCAGGAGGTCAGGATGGAGCTGCTGCTGATTAGTGACCCCCCCGCCTCTGCTTTTTAATTAGCGGAAACTCAGAAGCAGGCTTTGGGAGAAGAGAAGGCTGTTGATTTTGGTTTGTTGCGTGACCTCCTACTAAGAACCATCAGCACAGGCCTTGTAGAGTCAGTCTTCTGCATACTGATCCAAATCCCTGACTCACGTGATGTCAGTGGTTTCTACTAATTAACTCGTTTACACTATAATGTTAATGTTAAATGGCATCACATGGGATAAGTCACATCTACAGATAAAAAAGTGGGTACTTTCAAATAAATATAAAGGCTTTTTTTTTGTTTGTGCTTCATAGCAATAGTGAGAACTCAGACAATATGTAAATTATGACTGATAACAAAGGAGGAGCTGAGAGTTCCCATAACTATAGGCCAGTGTAGTTTAATATTGGCTCCAATAGTTCATTTAAACAGTGCTTTACTGGCTAGTGATCAGTCATCTGTGATTTGTCAAGTATGGTCCCATATTCTCAAATTTCTTACACTCAAACAGCAGAATGTCACATAGGCTAGAGAATATTGCTTTATCTATGGTCACTGTCAAACCCACCAAGTCTCCAAAAGAGCAAATTTACAGTAAAAAGAAAAAACATTTTCGTCTTTTGTCGTTGAAAATGTAAAAAGAAAGTAACTTTTCATCATTTCTGTTGGTCTGTTCTTTATAAAATTTGACCAAAATGTATAAAGACCAACTGAAGTTTTTGAAGTTATGCAAAGAAGTAATTTTTAAAATTCCATGCTGCAAAAAAGTGAAACATTTGAGATGCAAGGTTTTCCTCTGGCAGTGATGATATAATGGATATTTTTATGTGATATAATAAAAATGTATTTTTTCTTTGTTGTTTTTGTCTGTAGTTCACCTTTATTTTTTCATTTCCGCAAAATATTCACACATTTTCATCCAGTAATTTTGAAATTGAGACGGTTCCTAACACAGTGCAACTTAATCTTTCTCAAATAAAAGAACATAATAATAGTGCAGTTCATTGTCCGAAACCTGAGGATACACTAAAATTGTCTGATGTCTGAAACCTGAGATGTACCAAAATGTACACTGTAACATAGAGAGCTTTTTGTGCAAGCGTGATGTCCGCTTGGTGAACCGACACACAGTGGCCCTCCATAGCCCCCCAGCTGTGGTATTATGATCCTAATGTGTGAGAATACTACTGTCTTGCTTGGTTTGCATGAAATAAATTTATAAATGACTTTTTTAAACCAGCATTTTTTAAAAATCAGAGTTAAAGACGTTTCACCATCCCTAAGGACTGTTGCCATGGTAACTCAGTTAAACATTACTGATCACAGGTTTAGTGCATTGCAGAAAACACAAACCTCTAAGCAGCATTGGACCCAGTTCAACAACTGAATTGTGAACAGACTTGGAGCTGGTATTCACTGTGGTAATGGTGGTGATTTGTGATGGCTGTGTTTCTGAGTAGTTCTATTCCAGCTTTATCTGTGCATGATTTCCAAATGTTTTATAATAGTTTACACTATTACAACATTAGGCTATTTGCAAAGTCATGTTTGGGGAGCGTGTTATGATCTTGTCACTACCTAACTGGGCTTAAAGCAAGCGATTGATGCCATTTCAGTTTTGAGACTTTTCGAATCAGTGTAGTGTACTAGGATTAATACATGTGTAGCAAAAGATGGCCTAGTGAACGTAATATTGTGATTGTATCAAAAGCAGCCAGGTGTTGCTTCAAAACCTCTTCCATCAGGTGAGGGCAAGGGAGCACAGGTGGTGGATTTCAGACAGCAGTGGAGCACAACAAAACATATTAACACTAGGGCTACATGAATACATTATATGTTAATGGTTGCTGTGATGTTGATCTTGAACTAATTACTGCATGTTTTATTGTGTGCTTTGCTTGATTCATGTTTGGATGAATCAAGATGGTCACATGGTGCAGCAGACGCAAATTATTTTTGGATCCTTGAACAGATCAAACCTCACCTCTCACTGAAAGGTCAGATAAGCAAACTGAATCCTATTTTGGACATATTCTGTGAAGAACCAGTATATTGGAAAAGACTATTATTCTTGGGAGAGTTGAAGGTAAAAGGTAAAAGAGGATAACAAGCAACAAGATGGATGGATACAGTCAGAGGAATCATGAACCAGCCTCAGAAGCCTGAAGACCCAAAGACAGCATATGGAGAAACATAGTTCATCAACCACCAGGTGTTCGAAATGACTTGATGGCACTTAATAATAACCAGAATATTTAACTACTTAAATCCTACTATAACCCCACCCTCTTCACTTCTAGTGTGCAAACTTGTTCCATTTGGATATTTTTTTTAAGTATCAGGCTTGTAACGTTTAACATGCCCATTGTAGAGTTATGTATAAACGCAGTAGCCAGAGCAACTCAAAAAAAATTTGGGTGGATTATTGTGCCAAACGTTGCAAACTTTTTCAGATTTTTTCATGATTGCAAAATCTGTGTCTGCCTTTTTAAACTCTAATTTCATCTTCAGTCATGAGTATTTTGATCTCTCTCTATTCAGATAGCTAGATAGGAGTCTGGTCCTGTATGGCTATAAATAACTGCCCAGCAGGGTTGCATTTATGGCCACCAAGTAACTTTCAAATACAGACTTTGGCTTTTTTCTAAATATTGCACACCCTGTTTCATATTATTAATGGCTTATTAGGGAAGATTTGATTCTGTTCACTTCAGTTCAGCTTTACCTTCTATGTCAAAGTTGCACTGCTGGAGTGTTATTATAGTCTCTGAGGTTCGTAGCACTGAAGCAGAGTCGTATTGTATCTGACTCATTAGGTAACTGGGGTAATTAGAGTCGCTGGCTAAAGAAGGCCAAACAGTTTGTTTAATCTGAGGTTAATGACGAATACCTGTGGAAGCAGGTGAGGGGCACAGAGACCAGGGAGCGCGATGCAGAAATGGCTAGAGTTGAGCTTAAGCAAGTAGATATTGCAGCATGCTTGTTATTTGCTTTGTATAAAATGACTAGGATACAATCACAGTGGATGGAAGAAGGTTATCAGTACTGGATAAGAGAATAACCTAATGTTGAGTTCAAACATTTCTGTAAGATTTCACTATAGTACAGTAACATGAATAGAGATATTTTGGTGTAGAGAACAAATGATTATTGGGGGAAATTGCAGGTTTCTGAACTGCTCTTTCTAGGGAATTGAACACACTACCATTATTCCACGTCATTATGTTTCAAATTATGTTTGATTCAGGATCAGATGCTACTGTTTACAGTCAACTCCACAAGCCATATGGGTCTGAATCAGGGACGAGATTGATTAAAAAAGTCTTTTCATGATTCCAGTGCCCAGTTATGTTTTTGGTAGTGCACAGTTGGAAAACATACAGAGGAACTATACTCAAAGGAGAGCTCCAATTTTTTTAAATATGCATAATTCAGTTGTTTGTAGTGATTTGATATGAAAGGCCATTGTGTTTACACAACACCCTGCAGTTATCTATATACTTTGAATACACGTCTGGTTCCTAACATTCTCCTAACTTCCATATCAGTGCATCCTTATACACATTTTCCAAATATTTACTTAAGTACAGTAACAAAGTACAATTACTTAATTGCTTTTCATCCCTAGCATTGTGTTATTGATTACATATTCTGAAAATGTTTAAACAGCATTAATTGAAATTGACCGAATTTCATTATACAGTTGTCTGCATATACAACTCCATGCAAACCTTCAAGTTACATGTTTTGTTGTTTTCCAAAAATAACACATCCTCTGCGTGGAGTCAGCTTTCTTTCTTTTCTCTGCAAATGTAGGTGGACAATTTCTATGAATTTACTGAGTTTATTAGACCAAAAAACAATGTGTCAAAACTTTTGTACAAGCTGCATTGTTTTTTTCCACTATGTTAAAATCATCGAATTAACAGTAATTGTGGATTCAATTGTGCAGAAGTGTGTTCTCTGTAGAGGATGCATGACTTATGTTCACTTGGAAGATCAACAAAACACAACAAAATAATTTGACCAGAGCTGCCCACACTTTTGCACATTACTGTACCGATAAACGTCTGTTTCTTTATAACGCAAAAAATTAACTGTAAAAAATTTACATCCATCATTACACTTATTATCAGAATTATAAATAACTTAAACAGTATGGTTATCACTGGATTCTGTAGGAGAGTATGCCATTAAAACTTGGACGCATCCCATTCCTAATGAGAACCGTAGTGGAGAGTAGAGGAGAAGAGCTGCTTGTGGTGTTTAGTCTTGAGGTGGATGAGGTTGCCTGACTGTTAGGACTGCTATGCTGCTTCACTGTGTGCAGCAGTCTGGGGATTCTGGCTGCAGATTAGTAGCAATAGTGGCCACCATGGAAATGGCTGGTGTATGTCTGTCTTATAGTCCCACCCTGCTGAGTCACATTTTCAAAACGTGCTTGCTGCTCAAAGCCCCAAGGCTCATCACATGCTAGTCCAGATTGTGTGTTTGTGCGAGAGGGCGGGTTTAAGTGATTAGTTTTCTCTCCCTCTCTCTCCCTCTCTCGCTCCCTCTCTCGCTCCCTCTCTTGCTCCCTCTCTCGCTCTCTCACTTCCCCGTCCAACATGCCCTATGTTAACCCCACTTTAGAGCACTCTCCAGCTGCTCACACGCCTATCATGCTGGTGCCACTTTGGGTCAAAACAAAACGTAGCAAATTTGTTTGTACACTAGCATGAAACTGCAATGCACACGCAAAGTGTTTCTTGTTGACTTGCTAACCATACTGATGTTTAAAGTCGCAGGTGCAGAAGAATTGCATTTCTATACTGGATGAAGCTTTTAGGCTTAGCGTAAGCAGATCTAGTCTAGGATGCATAAGTCAGGTGATGTTTGTGTGAAAGAAATAATGAAGTTTACAAAATTGAAACTAAATGCTGAAAAGAAAACTGCCACAAGACAGCTCTGAAGAAATCCAAGCGCAGACCCATAATAAGCAAACCAAATGTGATTTTAGCAAAGAAAAACCTTGAGAGGAGTTGAGACTCAAACCCATCTGCTTCTTGGTACTGGCTAGTGAAATTATGAAAACGACTTTTGGATGAAAGAGACATGAGTTAAGAAATTAGAAAAGGTAAAGAACATGTGAAGTGAGCATAAAGGTGTAGTAATAGGGGACACTGGGGCACAGACCAATGTGGGGTAAAATGTAATATGGATATTTAAAGTACTTAAAGGTTTATATTGAATGTATTTTTAGTCATGTTCTCATAGCAACCTCATTTGCGAATTTTGGTATTTCTTAAGACTGCTTTTGTAATATGAAAGTAACTTTTTTTCAGCATAACTGTTTTTACAATTACTGAGCTGTGAGTATAAGTCACAGAATTCACCTATATTATTTCAATCACTCTCTTCAGGGCTGTAATATAGTTCAATTTTGAAGCATGTAAATAACTCTCAGTGTGAGGCAGACTAAAGTACAGCCTCCACATGACAGGGTTACGTTTAGTAAAGATATACAGCTAAACCTGTCAGAATAAACAATGAGAGAGCTGTCCATCCATATTCATAACAGTTCATTTTAAGTTTTTTTTTTTTGTTCAGATTCATCGTAAACATGCTATACAGTCATATGTAAAAGTTTGAGCGCACCTGATTTTCTAAGTGAAAATAAGTGAACACATTATCTACGGAGAACACACTTCTGCATATTTAAAAGCACAATTACTGTTTATTTGCTAAATTAAACATATTGGGGGGGAAACCAAATTGTGGCCTAGTCAAACTCCATTTCATAGTGTATGTTTTAATATTTCCAATATGTAAAAAAAAAAAATAGAAATTAGCATAAAAATGGCATAATTAAGTGTGTTCCCTGATGAGGATGTGTTAACTTGTTATTTCTCACTTTTTTGGTAAGTTCATCAAATATGCTAATCATATTTATTTTGGTGAATGTTTTATTAGGTATATATCTTGTTTAGTTCAAAAACAAGCAATTGTATTGAATTAATTTGTAAGTTCTGCATAGATTTACCAGACTTTTTAGAAACTAGCCCTTCGGTCTGTGTTAACGTAACACTTGCCGCTTTCTCCTGAATTGTTTATAAATGAGAGGTTCAGATTTTTTATTTATAAGAAATGTGTAGGTTGATTTCAATACACAATACACAATTGATTAATCATGCTCAAATACTTTTGAAATTGTTACGCAAAATCTAAAGTGTGTTGTGCCCCGCTCTCCTTTAGTTCTTATAACAGATTACTCTAAATTACACAACTAAGCTCTTTTCATATGACCACAAATTCGCATTGAGATAAGACCCGAATGCAGCACTCCACAGTCATTCTGCAGCAGTAATCACATTCGGTCAGGCCACTGCAAATGCCATTACAAACGTTTTGCTCATCACCTAATGAGCGTTTCGCTTGTACCAAATAATGGCATTATTTACCCACAGAAGGCCATTTGTTAACAGAGATGAGGCTGAATCAAATGACTTGTCAACCTTATTAGTTAGACTGTCCTCAGTGAGTAGCCTGTTAGCTAGCTACAAGTATGTTATTGGATGTTATGTGGCCCTGAACTGACCTATTATGTCGTACAAAAGTCCTGTACATTCTTTGAATGCTACCATTTGCAGTGTCTGGGAATACCAAAAACTGCACATTTAGTATTTATAATTCATACCCAGTTTGCACTCACCTCCCTTAAGCAAGTCAGCTTCCATTACCTCTTTTTCTTTAGTTTGATCTCACATATATACACATTAAAAGCACATCAAACTCACAAATCCCTTTAGTTATAGGATTTTGTCCTGTAACTCCTTTTAAACCTTGTAAACTACCAAGTTGATTAGCTTTTTCATCGATTGGCATCCCTTAGCCTCCAGTCTACATATAGCTTCTTGTTTACTGTGCAGACTAATAAGGGACCTTTACAAGAAAGTGCACACTTTACGGTAATGGACGCAAGCTCCAGCACTTCAATATTTTATGTGCACAAGCAAAGCATCAGTTTGACATTCCCTGAGAGAGGGCAAGCTCCTGAATAGCTGAGAGCTAGCATGCTAATTGCATTGGGTTACGACAGAGACAGCACTAAACGGTAAGGAATGCCAAGAGGGGACCATTATAGGTTGGAAAAAGTTGGATCAATCAAAGTTAGTGGCTTTCAGACTCCCTCACTCTTTCTCTGTTTTTGTTTGCCTCTCTCTCTCTCTCTCTCTATATATATATATATATATATATATATATATATATATATATATATATATATATATATATATATATATATATATATATATATATATATATATAGAGAGAGAGAGAGAGAGAGAGAGAGAGAGAGAGAGAGAGAGAGAGAGAGAGAGAGAGGTGCTTGTTGCACTTTACATTGTGTGTAAATTTCATGATGAATGGGTCAAAACAAACGGGCCAAACTGAGTTGGAAAAAGTCTGGTTCCATGGACTTACAGGTTTTCCTTCTCCTGTAAAGTTACCATTTTAGAGATACAAGGTTTTCTTCCGACAGCAGCTATATATAAATATATATATATATATATATATATATATATATATATATATATATATATATATATATATATATATATTGTGTGTGTCTGTTTATGTGTAAATGTATGTATATGTGTGTTTGTGTGTATACATGTGTGTGTCTGGGCACAGTAGTGGCAAACAGATGGAGAGCACAGTTGGGGAGTGCACAGTGACTCACCTTCCAGTTAGAGGACTATAATTCTACATTATGGGCTGGGATTGAGAAAGCTAGCATAGGGAGCTAGCACTTAGCAAGCTTTACCAGCAGCTGCTTGGTCTCCATTAAGTCTTCTTGTTAGCGTGTTTAGATGGCTAGTGTTCTCCTCAGAGGTTAACGTCAAAATCTGCTACTTGGAACATCTACAGGAAAGATGAATTCATTTAATTGCAGGAGCAGTCAACAAACAGAAAAGGAAGAGAAGGGAAACATTGCAGCTAGCTGAAAACATAAACTCTCTCTTCAACTTATTTCTTATTCCTAGCTTTCCTTGCCTAATCTTCTTACCGATTTTACTAGCATGTTTTTTCAGATGGCTGGTGTTCTCCTTACAGGTTAACACTGAATTTATTAGAACACTTAGAGGAAAGACATTGTAAATTTTCATAAAAGAAGCAAACAAGAAGGAGGAGAAAAGGAAGGAAATGTTGGGAGTAAATGCTGCTGTTCTTGGCCTGATATTTCTCTCATTTTAGAAGTTGCTAGCTGAGGGTGTGAAAGCTTAGCTGTCTTTACTTGAAACTACATGGTCTTCCACAAACAGTCTTTCTAGCGTGCTTTTTCACATGGCTACGTCTCCTCAGAGGTTAACATAGAATGCTTTAGTGCTAATATTGTTTAAAAGAAGCTAGCTTTAAAATAAACTTCAACTCCCTCCTTTGCTGGCTTTCTTCCCTTCCCTGTTCCTAGTTATAGAAGATGCTACCATATGGAGCTACAGCTAAGCTACATTTTACTAGCATCTATGTGATTTTCTGTCAAGCAGTCTTGCTAGCATGCTTGGTCAGATGACTAGTGTTCTCATGAGAGGTTTACATGGTATTACTTGGTGATAATGTTTGAAAGCAGCTAGACATATAAAAAACCCTCATGCTCCCTCTTCTGCTAGCATTCTTGGCCTGATCTTCCTACCTAGTTTCAGGCTTGTTCCTGCTTACACGGTCATGCTTTTGGCTTAGTCTAGATTGTTGGCCTAGCAATATTTGCTAAAGACTTGTTTGGACCTCTTCTTGTTCTCAATCACGGCACCTGCCTTTTTTCATATGTAACCTCGGTTACAGCCATTAAAGACTGGCACACTGGACAGTGCGGATATCTTTTATCACTACTGACCACAGTGGGCATAAAGCTGTGATGAGTCACATGCAATCTCGATAAATGCTGTTCAGGCTTTGGCCGAATCAATGGCAGGATGTGTGTGGGTTGTGTTAGAAGAGGACTATGTTTTATGCCAGTTATCAGTGTGTAGGATGGAACAGATGCTGCTTCTTGTGCTTCAGCTCCACTTTCAGACCTTTTATATGAGCCTGGATTTGCAGTTTTGTCTTGTGCAGGTAACAGTTTGGCCCAGTAGAGCTTCACAACATGCCATTTGTTAAGTGTTATTGGAATGTAATCGCAGAAGGCCGCAATATGCAAATGAGTTGTGTGTTTTTTTGTTTTTTTTTAACCAATCGAAGTGTTTTACCGCATGCCGTGAGTATCTTGACCAGTCACAGTTCCACATGAGCGTTTCTGTGGGTTTTTTGATTAATCAAAATATTAATAAATTAATCTTTAACCATGTCACACTTTAACCAAGTCGCATTGATAATGCATTTCAGGTAGGGCTGACAGGATTACTTGATTAAACTTTTTTCTTTAAAAAAAGTAAAAAGTTTCCTTCTAAACGAATCAGCAGTTTGCATGATGATTTAGAATTCTCCTGCTGGTCTTTATTTTAGTAGGAAATATTTTCACATTTTCACAGGAAAAATCTTTTAAATATCTGAGATTTAATATCTGAAAACATGAAGTCATTTGAACCACTAATACTTTTGTCCATTTTTATGAAATGAAATGCTTTCATGCTTCTGTTTTTGTTTTTGTTTTTTTTTTTCAGTCTGATGGGAAACCAACGTTTGTAAATCAAGCTAAACATTAGCAAGTCACCAATAGCACACAGTTGCCACATTTCCGCAGAGAACACGAGAATCTGCTCACATGACCTGTAAAATTGGTAGTTTATGGTTGGTCCTTATCAGTCAAATGGTCCCTTTGTGTAAAAGCAGGCTCCTGGCACTGGTGATACCACTGTAATAGTTAGAGGTGGAGCTGTTGAAACTCCACTCCTGATCTGGGTTGGAGCTCTAATTTAAGGTGACAGTACTGGCTTGACTTGCCTGATTCAGTCCAGATGAGTGTCCTATTGTTCCGGATTGCTAGCTAGCATGCTCTATGCTGCATTTATATCTGACCACAAATAAGAGCAAGCTGTACACAGCAGAATGAATCTTTTGCATCAGGTGATTTAAGACCAGTAGAGTTTGTAGTGTGTTCAAGTATAGAATTTTTTTTTTGAATAGTGTAAAACCTTGATCACTTGGGAATATGAATCGTGCTAACTTCCCAAATCATGGACGGTAGTTTATGATAGCTGAATTATGATTGGAAACCCTTGCAGCTGTAAATTTGTAATGCCAGTTTTGCTTCGGACCCTGCCCCGAGTGGATGAATCTGATGATTGTGAGCATGTTAAAATAGTATTCTAATGGAACTGAAGATGTATCGTCTGAAGATGGGAATGAATTATCTACTGTTGTCACCATATCTTCATCAGTATAATGGCTTTGCATTTGAGAACCTCACATCGAGCCAGACCTTCTATAAGAGCTTTGTGTATTATGTTAAAATGTAAAGATATATGATGTGATGTGAATAATGCGTCTTACATAGTGCAGCTTTAATTTCCTCTGCTCTTCTGCTCATGACTGAGTCTTCACTCTTCATCATTGACATGTTCAAATAGCACTAGCAGCCTGATTAGTGTTGCTGGGTTGGGCTTACAGACCTAGTTTTGGGGGCCTGTCCTGAAACACTGTAAATCAGCTATTACCACCCACAGATATCTGTTTAACTGGTCTGACCAGCATGCCTCACTCGCTCTCTCTCATGCTGGAGACACTAACCGAAGGCTGAAATGCTATCTCGCGTAAACCTGCTCTCATGCTGCTGTCTGACTTTACAATGATCAGACCTCTCCACTGGCACTCCTTACATGAAATATTAACAGCATTGCTCTGTTTCTTTCTCTTTCTGTTTCTCTCTCTCTCCATCACTGTGCTCTCAGTTTAATCCCCTAATGTCCGTGGAGTATTACATACTGAGGCTATTTATTCAACTACAGGGACTTCAGTGCAAACTGGCTATTCTTAGGTTATAGAAGTGTGTAATGTAACTCTGGGTCCGCCTGGCTTTTTAAGAGTTAACTCGTCTTTACCTCTCCATATTTCTACTAGACAAAGTGAAAATAAATGGAGCAAATCTGAGTGCTGTCAAGTGCTGCTAAGGGTGGGTGATATAGCCAAAATAACATCACATCATACTTGAATACCTTTTTATGATGTACAACACACTAGTGTTTAAAAGTTGGGTATCACTTTTTATATGAATCATTTTTGTTATTTTATGTAACAGAGCTGCACAATTGGTATCAGCTAATATTGCAATCAGCTTTGTGGTGTTTATTTTGGCTGATCTGTGTTGCAGTTTCCTGCTATAAACCACATGAAGCAGGTAAGTGCACTCACGCTGTGTTTGAGTGGCCATAAAAAGTCATGATCTGTGCAGTTTATGTAGTTGCACAGGTCTAGTGTATCAGAATCCTCTTTCATGTTTATCTACCAACTGGGTGGTTTAATATGACTGAAAAACCTGTGAACCTATTGTTATGCATCAGGGTTTTTAGTTTTATGAACAAGTTGGAATGAGTAAAACGCACCAACAAAACAACGGCAGCTGTCATACTACAAAAATGTTTTTTATTTAACATAAACAAATAATTTTGGAAGAATCAGGAGGGAAAAAATATATATACTTGGAAAAAAAATGAATTTGGTGGCATAATAAGCTGCAGTCAGCTACTTGTTATTACAGTTACAATTAAAGGAAGCCTGTAAATATGTATAATAGTTCTAAATCTGTGTTTTTTATGATTCATTGTCATTCAGTGTTGTAGAAGAGCTGATGATACTCGTTGATGTACTCACAAAAACGTATGATGACATAATTTATTACAATAAATAAATAAAGATTACACCTGAAGACATTTGTACAACCCCAATTCCAATGAAGTTGGGACGTTGTGTAAAACATAAATAAAAACAGAATATGATGATTTGCAAATCCTTTTCAACCTATATTCAATTGAATACACTACAAAAACAAGATATTTAATGTTCAAACGGATAAACTTTATTGTTTTTTGCAAATATTCACTCATTTTGAATTTGATGCCTGCAACACGTTCCAAAGAAGTTGGGACAGGGGCGTGTTTACCACTGTGTTACATCACCTTTCCTTTTAACAACACTCAATAAGCATTTGGGAACTGAGGACACTAATTGTTGAAGCTTTGAAGGTGGAATTCTTTTCCATTCTTGCTTGATGTACAACTTCAGTTGCTCAACAGTCCGGGGGCTCCGTTGTCGTATTTTGTGCTTCATAATGCGCCACACATTTTCAATGGGAGACAGGTCTGGACTGCAGGCAGGCCAGTCTAGCACCCCACTCTTTTACTACGAAGCTGCGCTGTTGTAACACGTGCAGAATGTGGCTTGGCATTGTCTTGCTGAAATAAGCAGGGACGTCCCTGAAAAAGACGTTGCTTAGATGGCAGCATATGTTACTCCAAAACCTGTATGTACCTTTCAGCATTAATGGTGCCTTCACATATATGCAAGTTACCCATGCCATGGGCACTAACACCCCCCCATACCATCAGAGATGCTGGCTTTTGAACTTTGCGCTGAAAACAATCTGGACAGTCCTTTTCCTCTTTGGCCTGGAGGACACGACGTCCATGATTTCCAAAAATATTTGAAATGTGGACTCGTCAGACCACAGGACACTTTTCCACTTTGCGTCAGTCCATCTCAGATGAGCTCGGCCCAGAGAAGCCGGCGGCGTTTCTGGGTGTTGTTGATCTATGGCTTTCGCTTTGCATGGCAGAGTTTTAACTTGCACTTGTAGACGGAGCGATGAACTGTGTTCACTGACAGTGGTTTTCTGAAGTGTTCCTGAGCCCATGTGGGAATATCCGCTACAGAATGATGTCGGTTTTTAATGCAGTGCCGCCTGAGGGATCGAAGGTCACGGGCATTCAATGTTGGTTTTCTGCCTTGCTGCTTACTTGCAGAGATTTCTCCAGATTCTCTGAATCTTTTGATGATATTATGGACTGTAGATGATGAAAACCCTAAATTCCTTGCAATTGCACTTTGAGAAACGTTGTTCTTAAACTGTTGGACTATTTGCTCATGCAGTTGTTCACAAAGTGGTGAACCTCGCTCCCCATAATTGCTTGTGAACGACTGAGCCTTTCAGGGATGCTCCCTTTATACCCAATCATGACACTCACCTGTTTCCAATTAACCTGTTCACCTGTGGAATGTTCCAAACAGGTGTTTTTTGAGCATTTCTCAACTTTCCCAGTCTTTTGTTGCCTCTGTCCCAACTTCTTTGGAACATGTTGCAGGCATCAAATTCAAAATGAGCGAATATTTGTAAAAAACAATAAAGTTTATCTGTTTGAACGTTAAATATCTTGTATTTGTAGTGTATTCAATTGAATATAGGTTAAAAAGGATTTGCAAATCATCGTATTCTGTTTTTATTTATGTTTTACACAACGTCCCAGCTTCATTGGAATTGGGGTTGTAGCATCATCCAGAAAAGGATTCATTTTAAGGGTTTTCATGTTGAATCAGACTGCATGATTTATAGATCTAATAGTATACTGTCTGATCTGAAGAAGGTATGACTGATACAGATATTTTCCCCCTATATTTTCCTGCCATTTATCTATAAATCCACTCTATTTCTGCAATCTGAGCACCAGAAATAGCTCTGTTTAAGAAAAAAAGCACCAGGAATAGAAAGTAGTGTCTGGTTTCCTGCAAAATGGCCATAGCGCAGACTAAGCACAAGTTAAGATTTGATTAAAACGCAGACGGGTTACCTAATCCTTATGAGTTTTAAAAGCTCAAACTGATTCAATGAAAGCATTTGCCAGCTTAGAGCCCACACTTCTGTTCTTCTAGAGTGGCTAAGACGGATGGGCTTCCGTTATCGCACTATGCTGGCTGTACAGTGTTTAGAATACATAATGTGAAAAGGAAAAAGCATATAATGTTTTAATACCTGCAGCCGTTTCTCTGCTTTGTTTGCCTCTCAGAGGGTTTGGACCTTTCAGTTTGTCATATGGTGAGTGTGTGTAGCCTGGCTGTTGTTGCTTGGATACACATGTCCGCAGATGTACCATGTTTGATTTCTGTGACGTCAATGAAGATGCTTATAAGCTCGTATTACAACAGTGATGCGTAAGTGTGTAATAGATACATCAGCAGATTTGATGTAAAGACAAACATTTACTTTTCACTTTGCCTTTTTAGTCGACACTAAGGGTGTATTAGTACACTGGATTAGCATAAATATGACAAAAGCTTCAAAGAAATCTCTTGTTTACCTTTTCCAGAAATGTGTTAAATTATGTTGGTTTACAGATAATACAGGTTGTGTAATGCTTGTGCATGTGTGTCAATGATCAGTAGCAGTTTCATCTTATTTAGCAGTGTCAGGATATTAAATTCCACCGAACAGTGCATACTGCTGCTGTCCAACTTGATGTATTGTATTTTTTTACACTGTGGATAAATATTTTATTATGATGTAGTGTACAGTGCTTTGCAAAATCTAATATCAGTTTTTTTCAGTGTTTAGTATGTCCTTTACCTTTATAACAGCTTCCATTCTATTCAGCATTTGATTTCAGTTTTTCAACAACAAAAAAAAGAAAAACAGCATGGATGTTTTTTCAGTCCTCCAAAGTTTAGTCTTAGAAGTTGGTGGAGTTTTCTGCTTCTGAAAAATCCAAATTATCCCAAGCACATTCAGTGATGTTGAGGTCAGCACTCTGGGGTGGGGACCATTCCTTGATCTGAGAACACCAGCAGCTTCTTTGTTTGAAATTGTGATTTGCAAATTCTCTTGCTTTTTATTCATCATCTTCTGTCTGTCTCCTATCATCAGTTAGAGCTTCTTGACAGCTCCACATCCTTTCAGACTCATCGGATCAGAAACAAGAGTGGAGCTTCATTTTCTCTTCTATTTATGTCTAAAGTTCTTGAACTCCAGTTTTGGAAATTTCAGTTTTTTACTCATTTTTCCTTTGTCTTTCTCCTTCCTTATGCAGACAGATCATCTTGTATCTAATCTGCTTTGTAATGTCTCCTGAAAAATGAATAACTTGTACTTGTAATGGCTGCTTAAACTGAATAATTAAATGAGGGAAGGGTGGTCTTAGACTTTTGCACAGAACTGCACATAATGTCATAAATAACAATGCCTTTTCAAATGGAAATAGAAAGAAACTGTTTAGAGACAGTGATGATCTGATATGATCTCAAAACAGGATCATTGCATGTATTGTTGATGTTTTTGTTGACATTTAAATATTTGTAATATTTCATAATATGAAGAAGTTGATGTTTTGCAGCATTTTCTTTACTAAACTGTTCTATTACATTGAGTATGACTGACGATTGAAGCCTTGGTAAACAGATCGAGATTATTCATGAGAGTTCATGAGGTGGTCACATTGTCAGGCCTGGACCAGTGCCAACAGAGCAAGAGCTGAAACTTGATTAAAATGCCAGTGGGAGATGAATAACCAGCTAGAGAGTAACAATGCTTTTTTTCTCCCATCAGTTGGACATGTTGCGACCAGTTTGCACTGATCTGAGCAATCGACCAGATGGCAAAAAACAAACCGAAACGCTGGTCTGGGCTAGAAGACGTTTCAGCTAATGCTCAGCGCCGTTTGGTTTCTCCAGAACAAAAATATACTTCTTTAGGGGCTCTTTAGTAAAGACAGTGGTTCTACATAGAACCATGAACGCTCTAAGAACCATTTGTCTGGTGAACAGCTTTGTCAGATTGATGAAGAATGTGTTGTATATGGTTCTGTATAGAACCTTTTCGAAAATGGTTCTGTATAATGCCAAAAGGGTTTTTTTTCTGTTGTTACAAGCATGACATTGTAACAATAGCAGAACCCTTTTTGGTGCTACATTGAACCACTTTGAAAAAGCTTCTATATGGGACCACGTACAACTCACTCTTCATTTATCTGGAGGGGGGAAAACAGTGTAATAAAATGAATAATTTAATTATTCATGGCTAATGATGAATAAAAGCTAGCATGGACCAGTCAGCATGGTGAAATTTCTGTAATGCTAACTGACCTCCAACAGCAGTAAATAACAATGTATTAGCAAAGTGTATTTGTTTGCTGAACTCCATGCGGATTTCAGTATGTACTAAACTCTGTGTCTTGCTCATTTTAAACTGGACTGCTTTTAGAATGAATGAGAACTCAGGGCAGCCATTGTGGCTAAAGTGAGTAAAAGCTAGCATGGACCTGTTAGCATGATCCCATTTTGAGAATGCTAACTGAATCCAGCTGTTATTCATTTTTACCAATTGCTACCATTTTTAGTTTTTCGTTAATATCCTTATATTTTACATTTGAGATTGTTCAGGGTGATTAGACAAAAAAAAATCTGAAATGTGCTGATGTAAAATTGTTGCGATTCAGGGTTCTGGCTGACAAGTTTTGTGGCTAACTGACAAAAAGGCTTCGTGTTATACTTTTTTTCCTTTAATAACAAGCTCTATGTGGACTCCTCTGGAGACAAGCCTCTTGCTTTGATATGACACTTTTTCAGCCGTGTGAACAATTTTTCCCTTAAAGATAAATGCTGCTACTCTGAGGCCTTGTTAAATGCACTCAGTTGCTCATGAGAGCAGTCACCGTTGGCTGCATAGTTGCTGTGTGAAAGTTTGAGTGGTAGCCAAGGAAAGGCTAACTTTATTAAGTGGCTTACGTAATGGGCCGCTCCAGGCACGTTTGTCATATTTGCCGTGGTGAGGGGTGGCTCAACAAGTTAAATGAATGTTGACATTTTGAGTGCTATATTCTTTCATCTGACTCTCATTCCCTCTTTCCCTTATTTTCCCCCCTCTTGCTCTCTCCCTACATTCCTAGATGCCCATATAAGCTGCTCACCCGTTTAGCGTGTCTTAGCTTTAAATCCGAGCAGCCGGGTGATTTAGCCCTACAGGGGTCTGCTGCTCTTAGCCTCTCAGCTGTTAGCTTCACCTGTACCTGACTTGCTCCCGCACTCGCACGCTTGAACATGAAGGCCAGAGTAGTCGACAAGCCTGAAACATAGATAAGCATATTTAGTGAAAACAGCAGCAGCCTTTTTTTCCACCTTTTTATCCACCTTTGTTCATTATTAAAGTGAATAGTGTTATGTTGTGAATATGTTGTACAGTGTTAGAAACCATGTATGCAAAGTTTACAAGCTAGAAGTTTAAAGAAAAGTTAACATTTTGCACATCATACAGTTGCTAACTACCACCTTGTCATTTTCTGTCAGTCATTTATCGAATAGGCATGCGTAATGACCGTGGAATCATATCAGTATCAGCAAATATTTGCTAATAAAACAGATGTTGGCATTGGACTGCTAACTGATAATTGATGCTAATTCAGGTGGGTCTAGTGCCAATGTCAACAGTTTATAAATGTTTATGTATCGGCGTCTTCAGATATGCACATGAAAGTAATCAGTATTTGTGTCCAGCAGTTTACCGATTTCACTTTTTTGACACAAAAACTAAACCTGGTAATTAGCAGATGGTGTGTTTGAGCAGGAACATTGCCCAACTGTGCAAGGATCCGGCCCTCCAGGACCAGAGTTCCTCACTCCTGCTGTACTGCACATCTTGTCTCATTAAGAGTTTGAGTTCATGTATCAGTTTATTCCAGTAACATTCAGTTAATAATCACACTTGGCAACAATTCCAGTACATACAGTAATCACATCCTTTCACGGTTGTTTTCCTGCTTTACTGAAAGGCTAGTGTGTGTGTGTGTGTGTGTGTGTGTGTGTGTGTGTGTGTGTGTGTGTGCGCTGAGCATGTGGGTGTGAGGGTGAAAGGGCCACCATGCACACTTTGTGTACGAGTGGGCATTCAAATCTGGCATCTTTTCAAGACATAAACTCCCTATTTGAGAGAGAGAGAGAGAGAGAGAGAGAGAACATTACACAGAATACAAGTAGGCCAACTCTTACTCATGAAAACCAGGGAATTATTTGTCTTGTGGCCTGTAGTACATGCGGTCAGGAGGAAAAAATAAACTTTTTACAAGCATATCAACCTAGGCCTGTTGACGTGTCTGTTTATAGCAGGTAATTACTGATATCTCTCTCTCTCTCTCTCTGTCTCTCTCTGTCTCTCTCTCTCCCTCCCTCTCTCTCTGTCTCTCTCTCTGTCCCCTCTATATCTATCTATCTATCTATCTATCTATCTATCTATCTATCTATCTATCTATCTATCTATCTATCTATCTATCTATCGTCTGTTCTCCTTTTTTTCTTTGTCCTGTCTCTCTTTGGTTCTCTTTCCCTCTGTTTGTGTCTTATTCATTTTCTTTCTCTCTTTTTGTTTCTTTCTCTGTCCATGCCCCTCTCTTGTTCTGTTCTTTCTCTTTGTTTGTTTGTTTTTTCTTTCATTTTTTCATGTTCATTCTTTTATTCTCTCTGTAGCTTTCTTCCTCTTTGTTCTTGCTCGTTCTCTCTCTCTCTCTCTCTCTCTCTCTCTCTCTCTCTCTCTCTCTCTCTCTGTCTCTGTCTCTGTCTCTGTCTCTCTCTCTCTCAGGCAGGGTGAGACAGTAGGGCTTTGTGTGAGTGAAGTTGGTACTCGTGACTCAGATGGAGATGATTGGGCTCCTGTGAGTTCTACAGTGTCAGCCTATCAGAGGGAGAGAATGTATGCGAACTTTAAGAGACCAAAACACCGCTGAAAGGAGGACAGTGAAAGAGGCCAGGGAAAGATCTAGCAACTTCTTAATTAAGAGAGGGAGAGAAAACGAAGTGAAAGCTGGAGAGAACGTAATGGTAATAAAGCCTAGAGGAAAGGGAATGTGGCTGATGGGGGGTGTTCATATAATGGGGAAAACTGTGTTTTTGTTAAAATAAGAGCTCCATGCAGTTTTCGTAGCATAACAAACACCCCCCCCCGGTCCGTATGGTCCATATGTGGAAATTAAGCTGCCAAAACAGCCTGTTTTGAATTCATCATGGGTGTGATGTCACAAGCATGTGACCACTCTTTCTGCCTATAGTAGTTTAGCTCTGCCTTTAGAGGTGCTTTTGGTTATATAAACGCAGAGTAACATTATAAATGGACTTGGGTTGGGCTTAGAACTCGGCAGACTACAGACCCATATAACGCATGTAGGAGCAGTAGTAAAACCCACATACGCATCCCTTTCATGCTGCATCACGTCTTCTGGCCCACAGTCGTGTGGCCCAACCACTGCCGTCATAAACGACAGGGTGCAGAGAGAATCCTGCGTGTGTGGTGTTGACAGGATGACTTATTACACCTGTCTAGTCTTTGTAGGTAACTTAATCTGTTTTCTTCTTGTCGTCAGGCATGTTTTGCTGTTATAAGCGTCTATTCTGTCCATTAGCAAAAGGGGGTGCTGTCAGTGTATTAATACACGACTGGGTGCGTATCCTGTTTCAGAGGTGACTGAGTGCCAAATAGTGGAGCACTGTGTTACGTTACAGGAATGAAACCCCACTATTTTCAGAAGATGTGGCTGAAGTTTATGCTGGGGCGGTATTGATAGAAATCATGAAGCCACAGCATATTAGGAATATCTCTTGGCATGGTATCATGGTATCAGATGATATTTTACATTCAGAGCCCAAGTTTCTTGAGTTGCTGTTCTATGCTACTCTATATGCTAATACACTGCTACATAACATTGACATGACCACTCTATCAACGTGTCATAAGAGATCTTGTTCAGTAATATAACAGTGCAATGTTTTCACTAATTGTCATGGTAGATGTTATAGTGTTTGATGTTATGACAGCTTATGTCACATGCTACTTTTTGCTATATACCCTAGTTAGCCACAATAATGCCAAACACTATGAAATGTCTTGAGGGGTAATACTAACATGATGTTATAGCACTGGACAGTCACGGCAACTTACGATGACATATGACCTCTTCCATGACGTGTTTATGGCATTGTAATGGAACTTTGTATTACAACATTGTAAAGGTTAACCAGGCAGAAAGCACATCTGTAAAAAAGAAACTTACAGTTTATTTAGTTTTTACATATTTAAATTGTTAACTGTTTAAACTGTCCAGTAAATAACATATCAGAGCAGTAAGCTACAATTTTAGCACAGTTTATCATGTCATATCATTTAAAAGACATCATTCTTGTTTTTCCTTATTTTTGTATTAAAATGACTAAAATGTCTTCTGAGGTTTGATTGCATCACTGTGTACCAGTAGGAAGGAAACATACCAATATCATGTTTTCATGTTTCACCTCCTCCTTATATCATTGACAGAAGGTGCTCAGCTAGCTCCGAGGCCCTCCCTCCACTTAGAAATACAGGCATTATGATTTGCACTTAACATTGATTGATTTGTATACAGTTGATGTTTTTGAGGCAGTATATGTGTGTGAATATTTTACAATGACTTCAAGTGTCTCTCAGCCAATCAAATCCCTGATTCCTAACTGTTGATTTTATAAGTAGCTGAAACTAAAAATCATTACCAGTATGATGATTTATCACTCAGTACTTCCTGCACTGATGTCCTGAGGTGCTCTCCATCTCCTCATGCATACACACACATTTACTCACTCACACACAGACTGACTGGCTCAGTGAAATGTTCATTTTTAGGATCACAGTCCTCAAATTTAATTTCAAGCCCTGAAGCTTCTGTTTTCAGCTTCGTTTCCATTCGCCTTTCCTTTCGTTCACTCGGATCAGCTCCACCTGCTGCAGTAGTCCTGCTAACCTGCCTGTTAACCCTCTGGAGTGCTTGCGCTGAAACCTGTGGAGACCTGACTGATATAATCCAATACGGAATGTACTGTTAACTTCTTACGTGACAGATTTGCTCACACTTGAGAAACTATTAAGATGATTGAAAAATGACGTCTGCCTTTCGTTTTTGACATTGTGATTTAAGCCATAGCGCTCTTATAAACCCTCTGCCACAAGGACATTTACCAGAGAAAGACTTGTATCAGTTGCAGACCGCTTTTTGGTGGGGACCATTTTTAAAAAGCTTGTTTTGAAATTCATCAGGGATGTGGTGTCACAACCTTGAACACATTTACACACAACGCAACACAGGCTGGCCAATCAGAACAGTGGTTATTTACATATATCAGTCTTGAAGGCGTGATAACAAAAGCCGGTTGTTTAACTGTAAGGGATATAAAGAGATAATAAAAAACAGTACAAATGAAAAGGTTCTTTGACTTGTAACAATAGCAGAGCCCTTTTTAGATTCATTGTTAAAGATTCTTTATAGAACCATTAACAACAACCTTTCCAACCAAGACAAAAAAAATGTAGCTAGGAAAAGAACCAGTTAGTTAGTTCTTTGTCACAGTTCTATATATGACCGTTGCCTTTACTAAACTCTTACACACTTGAAGAATCTTTTCTTTGTGTGCAGAGTGTTTATATTGGTGAATAATACAGTACTTGAAGGCAAGGTGATGAACTTGTGCTGTAAAATGACAAAGTCTAAAGTTGGTGTGTGTGCATGCTTGTGTGCACTGAGTGAAGTTGAGCTGGCAGGTTGGCAGGTATATAAGTTTACCCGGTCATCTGGTTGGTGTGTGTGTGTGTGTGTGTGTGTGTGTGTGTGCGTGTGTGTGTGTGTGTGTGTAACCTGATAAGATCTGTAACTGGGGCACAGTCCTGCTGTGGGCCTCGTTCTCCATCTGCAAACCTAATGTGACCACTGTACTTAACATGTATATGTGTTTATTATCTTCTGTCTAGAAAAGTTTCATTTAAAAAAAAAAAGTAAATACCTGTTGGCCTTTACATTGTGGTTAAATTTCGTGACGAATAACCCAAAAGAAATGGCCTAAAACAATTTGGAAAAAAAGTAAAATAGGTTTTTTCCCTTTCCTGTAAAGTTATCGTTTTGGAGATATGAGGTTTTCTTCCAGTGATGTTTATCTTACATTTAAAACAGCTGACGTTAAACTAAAGTGCTTTTTTACACAGCTAAGGTTATAAAACTCGTTTAATTAAGTGATTAAAACGATTAACAGAAACAAACAAACCAGAAAAGCTAGAGTGTCAGACAATGTTACAGTACTACGATGTTACACTGTTACTATAAGGTTTATATTATTTAAGATGGTGAGTTTCTACTGTTGAATTTTTTTTGATTTACAAAATTTGGGAACTTCGGTCGTGTCAGCAAAGCATATTTTTTGCTGTGTTAAATGATGTCCAATAATAGTGGTTATCAGGATTTTTAGTGGTGACAGAAGTTGTAATACTGATCAGGCTTTAGTTGTGTATCCGTGTTCTCTGGGATGGGAGTGAGCAGTATGTGGAACTGAACTGATCACCATGTTTGTTTATTTTCTCGCTGTGTCAGTGTCAGTTGGAGTAAAAGGATAGTCTCACTGTTGAGGATTGCGATATGTTAGATTTGTGTCTTAAAGTGGCAGAATTAATTCTCCTCAGCTGAGCACAGAAACAGCATTAGACTGTGTGCTAGCATAGCTCGGTGTGTTACTCTGTTTAAGTATGTGTGTGTGTGTGTGTGTGTGTGTGTGTGTGTGCTAAGGGCAGACTGGATTAGGTGTGATTATGAGGGCTCAGAGTAGACAGAGCTTCTCTGACCAGCTGTTCCCTCCCTTCCTCTTAAATCCACACAAATGCCACAAAGCTGAACTCGGTTCTAAACACTTTTAATTGTCCTATCAATGCTCTGCCCACAAATGGTTTCTTTTGTAGCAACTGTTGCTGGGTTTGACAAGCCTTTAGGAATGTTTGGCAAAAATTCCATTTAAGATGATTAAAAAAATGTTAAGTTATGGATTTTTTTTCTTCAAATCTTAGTGCACAATTTCTGTGTATTTTAAAGACTTTTACAGTCTGTTTTTCACTTCAGATTATATTTATTTGGACAGGTCGGGTGTAGTCTTTATTTTGGGTACTTCAGGTACCGGTAATATGGTAGCAAATTCATTGTCGTTTTCAACCTGCCTGGTTTTGATTTGCTCCATTAGAAACTGGAGACTCAACATTATGTACTGCATTCCAACCTGAAGTCATTAGGATGAATGGGACTTCTGTCAGAGTTCCGTAAAACTTGTTCAAACTTGCATTTCAAAGGAACGTGATTGTGGGCAGAGGGCAATTCATTTAACAGGTTATACAAGTTCCAACTACCATTTGTCCATTTGTTTCTTAGAGCCCCTTCACGCCAATCTGGTTTGGTGAGGACCGTTCAGAGTTTTCCTTTAGATCAGTGCAATTGGACATGTGTGAACTCTCTACGCGTACTTGGCTGTGCACTAAACAAATGAACCATGGTCGAGTAAAAGTCACAGGTTTTTGTTGAAAAAAAGAGACGTCATTACATTACCAGCAAATGCTCTTCTTAATGAATGAGTGAAAACTCCAAAATCTTGTAGAAAGCTTCCCAGAAGAGTGGATGCTGTTATAGCTGCAAAGTATATGACATACTTTAATAAAATTATAAAAATAAATTATATTTTTCTACATGCTTAAAGCAGTTGTTAGATTTTACACATCTAAAAAAAGTCTGGACTTGTGTCCTATTCAGTCAGACACACTATTTTAATCATAATTTATTGCTTCTCATATCATCATCATCATGCTACTCAACAGCTTTATTGAGCATTGCATTTTATGTCAATATTGTACAGCCGTACAGCAGAGCACAATCTCCAGATTCTTTAATCAGCACGCTGACGCTGTCTGTTTTAACATGTGACCCTTCATAGACACACACATTGTTCCTGCAACCAGAGCTTCTGCTGCTGCAGATGTGCTCAATTTAATGCACTTTAGCTGTTGCAGTATGAAACCAGCTGAACCAAATCAAAATGATAGTGTCACAAAAAAAAAAACAGACTCTGATGTGGACTTTAGCAGATGAAGCAGGAGTGAAATCAGCTGTGAAATAACATTCATGAATGTGTATGATCATGCAACACAACAGAGTGTGTAGAGTTCACCTCTGACTATTAAGAGGTTAACAGGGTTAATTCCAGTTCAGTTCCGTTGGATCGTTTGGCATAAAATTTCTTGCACTGGAGCAACTGGCTTCTAAAAATCATCTGGCTGTTTTAGATTTGCTGACTGATGCATTTCTGTACATCACAGAGAAATGAGCTTTGATTCACCCGTGGGTCGAATACGGCGTAAAAATGTTTAGCCTATTTCAGTAAAGAATTAAAAGTCCAAAGGTTGGAATATTGGCTGTTTACCTCACTGCAGTAATGTAAGATACTGAACCTTTGCTACATAATGAGACTTTCTATTTTTATTTTATTTATTATTTTTTTAGTATTTTCAAGCCACAAGTTCTTTGGCTACACTGGTTCTTGAGTAAATGTGCTTATTCGATGTGTTAAATATATGAATGTCTGTTAAATGTAGCTCCTTCAGCCTGTAGTGAATGTTGCCTAAAGTCATGCTCAGCTGAGAGTGGAAGTGTGAGGTGTAGTGTGTGAGCGTTGTGTTCTTAGCGCCACATTCCTCTCCCAAATGATGACATTTTGTGACTCACCTCTGAAACTCCAGGCAAACTTCCTGTTAAGTCCTTTCAAGCAGTTTTTGGTGGTCCTTTGATCAGAGGAAGCCTAAGAAAAAAGAAAATGAGATGACAAAATGAGTATCTGGGGTGTGACGGTAGTTGGTGTGTCATATATTACCTCTGTGGTGTAATGGTTAAAATGTTAATATTAAACAATGTAATGTTTATTATTTAAACAAAGAAAGAGATGAGGGGCAAGTCTAATGTATTCAGAAGTGCTCACTTCCAATCATTTTTACAGCATTAGTCCCCTATAAAAGATTGTGCCACTATAGAAACCCTCACAAGTTTTTGTTTGTTCTTGGTGGTGTCCAACAGTCAGTGATGATATTTTGTGTTTTCCTGATGGTTTGATATCACAGTGAAAAAGACTACGGTCCGAGGTGATCTGGGACTGATTACAGAAGCATTTGATGGCTTCCTCAAGGGTTTTAAAGGTGTCCTACAAGAAAATTAGTGGTCTCTAATGGTAACCATTATGCCAATTTCTATTAGAAAGCAAAACCATCAGGTTTAATCCTAATGATTCTATTGTATAGAACTAGCATCCAGTTTTAGGTTAAAAATAATTTTGTACAGCCACAAATAGAGAAGTAGTTAAAAAATATAATTTGGTTGGTAAATAATTATGAATCAGTATTTTAACATTCAGCAACATTTTGGCATAAAATTGTTATTTAATTATTAGCTTTATATCCAGTATTACAGTCATTTTTTGCTAACTGTAGAGTTAGCTTGATAGCAAACTAGCGTACTAACACACTAGCTTTGTTCTTTGATCTCGGAAAAGTGAAAAACAATGATATGTGGAAACTCAACACAGCCCACAGCATTCAAATGAGTGTGGAGCAGTAAAATAGTCAGGCAAATTAGACATTTACATACATAATTTGCCTTTTGTCTGCTGCAAAGAATGGAGATGATGGAACAAATGTTGCATCACTGTATTACAACGATGTTCTTTTACATAATATTTTCATTTAGGAGCACTCATTACAGTCAGTGAGTCAAATCCATCCATCTATCCATCCATTCATGCATACATCCATCCTTCTATCCATCCATTCATGCATACATCCATACATCTATCCATCCATTCATTCATACATACATACATCTATCCATCCATTCATTCATACATACATCCATCTATCCATCCATTCATGCATACATCCATACATCTATCCATCCATTCATTCATGCATACATCCATACATCTATCCATCCATTCATGCATACATCCATCCATGTATTCATCCATCCGTGCATACAGCCTTCTATGCATTCGTCCATCCATGCATACATCCATCCGTGCATACCTCCATCCTCGCTTCATCCACCCGTGCATTCATCCATCCGTGCATTCATCCATGCATACATCCATCCATCCGTGTATTCATCCATCTGTGCATACATACATCTGTGCATCAAACATCCGTGCATTCATCTGTACATGCATTCATCTGTACATGCATACATACATTATGCTTTTAAAAAATGTTTTTGAAGAAAAACATTGGAATATTCTTCTAATAAAAATTGCATAACAGTTCTTTAAAACCGCAAGGAAACCAAGCAAGGGGGAATTTAAATAGTCTTTGAAGTGATTATATAGCCTACATTTCCCAACTTACATAAGCGCTTAAGATGCTAGGCCTGATGTAATCTGCATCTGGTGGAGTGGGAGGGCGCACAGGAGCCGGTCGCATTCCAATCAGTCACTTTACTGTACGGCTGTGGAGTCAGAAAGGAGCTTGATTAGAGAGACTATGGGGTGGACATTTTTCTTAAAATTTTAGCCTTGTCATGCAAGAGTAATGTTTTGAAGTCAGGTACTGATGTTGGATGGTTCTGCATCACACATGTCACTCCAACTTATCCCAAAGGTACTTTCGTTCCACATAACACAGTTCCACTCCTCCCAAGCCCAGTCCTAGGGGGCTTTACACCCCTTATGCTTGGCATTGGTCATGATGAATTCACTACTTAGATGGCACTTTTGGACATATAGTGTGTCTTGAATTATTCTGTTGAGCCACTATGGCTTTCAGCATATTCTACAGTGGCTTCATTTGGATGATGCTATGCTGCTTTACCCTCTCACCTTATCATAAAAGACTATGTAGAACTGGCCTCATGACAGTTTGAGTATTAGAGAACAACTGTTAAGAGTGTGAAGCCAGCTGTTTGCCTATGGAGAGTAATTGGGCAGACGCTGCTGGTGATGAGTTGGCTCAGAGTTTTGGATGGCCAATGTCTCTTCATATATTACAGACATTAAAGAGGAAAACTGATGACCGTCTTCTTATGGGAATGTTTAATGAGAGACTGTGAATGTGTGAGAGACTGCATGTGTTCAGTCAGGTGTACCGCTGTATTACTGCACCATGAGCAGTCCAGATGCAATTCAAATACAATAAAGCTATTTTCAGAACCTTTTTTGGTTTCAGAACCATTTAATGGTTAAATGATGTAGGTCAGAGGTTCCCAACCTTTTGCAAGTCATGCCCGATACAAATGACCACAAAAGATTCTGCAAACCACCAGCTAGCTTTCTAGAGCACTACCTGGCCAGCTAGCTAGATAAATACAAAGCCCTTAAAGGAAAATCTGTCTACTCCGTGGCAGACCTAGCAACCCTTCAAGCAGTTATTTCCCCTTAGACAAGACTAGGCTTTGAAATAGGAGTGACCTATAACCCAAAAACTGAAAACAGCACTTTCAAAAGCAACTATGTGGTAAAATCTGACAAAGATTGCATACATGTCTTGCTGCGTTTGGCTAAAATAATTTTAAAAAGTGTTTTTTCATGTTTTTCCTACTGTGTCTGAGACTTTCCGTAAACAGCTGTCATTTTGCCTGTTATGAGCTTTTGTTAGGCCATTTGTATGTTATGTTTTTTTGTTCTGCCATTTGTAAATCAACCATTGAACGGTCACCTCTTTTATAATGTCTTAGATAACATAACAATACAACATATAAATAAAAATTAGTTCACATAAAATGAATGGTTACATTATCCAGTGAGAAAAGCAGTAATAACCATTCTTCACTCTGTGTCTGTTTCTCTTTTTCTCTACAGTGTGCGGGGGAGGAGAACTGGGTGGACAGCAGGACTGTGTATATTGGTCATAAAGTGCCGCCGCCAGGCACTGAGGCCTACATCCCTCAGAGATACCCTGACAACAGGATAGTCTCCTCTAAGGTGTGAAGCTCCAGTATAATCCTCAAAAACACAACCACAACACTGTCTCTGTCTGCCACACGTTAAGTTCAGTCTGACGCTGGATTTCCCACCGACTTACTGTACTACTACACTTGCACTGTACATGCTATAAAAGCAGCACTGACATCACAAAACAAAACGACTGTTACAAAGAAGTCACCTGTTTTCCATTTCCTCCACCTCTTTCAAGGTGGGAGAAATATTTTCTTCTGTAAAGAAATGTACTCCAGCTGGACGGTTGCCCACATTTATATTTTAAGCAGTATCAGGAATCTGTAAAGAATAGTATACAGTCAGGTAAAATCAACAGTCATTAGATTCCTGTAATGTCATCTGTAATGAAAGATGCACTTGTAGAGTTCTCACACTCAGAACTCTGGGTTCTAAGATCTTATCCAGCTTTACATGAAGTATAAATCATGCATTTGCACAAACTAATGTGTTTGTAATGTGTCTGTGTTTGTTTCTCTCTCTACAGTACACTTTTTGGAACTTTATACCGAAGAATTTGTTTGAGCAGTTTAGAAGAATTGCTAATTTCTATTTCCTTATTATTTTTCTTGTTCAGGTGAGTAATAATGACATCACTTTATACTCCATACAGTGTTTTATGGGCCAAAGTTTGGGAAAATATACTGTAACATTTTCTCTCTCTCTCTCTCTCTCTCTCTCTCTCTCTCTCTCTCTCTCTCTCTCTCTCTCTCTCTCTCTCTCTCTCTCTCTTTCTCTTTGTATCTCTCTCTCTTTCTCTCTCACTCTCTCTTTGTGTGTCTCTCGCTCTCTCTCTCTCTTTCTCTTTCACTCTCTTTGTGTGTCTCTCTCTCTCTCTCTCTCTCTTTCTCTTTCACTCTCTCTTTGTGTGTGTCTCTCTCTCTCTCTCTCTCTCTCTCTCTCTCTCTCTTTGTGCCTCCCTCTCTCTCTCTCTTTCTCTTTGTATCCCCCTCTCTCTCTCTCTCTCTCTCTCTCTCTCTCTCTCTCTCTGTCTCTCTCTCTTTCTCTTTCACTCTCTCTGTGTGTCTCTCGCTCTCTCTCTCTCTCTTTCTCTTTCACTCTCTCTTTGTGTCTCTCTCTCTCTCTCTCTCTCTCTCTCTCTCTCTTTCTCTCTCTCTTTCACTCTCTCTTTGTGTCTCTCTCTCTCTCTCTCTCTCTCTCTCTC